>NC_134482.1:699813-731527 GCF_964194025.1 Convolutriloba macropyga | reverse complement strand
TGAGTAATAATTACTTTATACAGGAAAAGAGAGCGTTGCAGGTATGTATTATGAAACAAATGAACTACTATGCGCTTTATTGGATAACGGCCTGTGTGTGTTAACTAAAAGACATTTCAGAAACGAAAAAACCAAGAATTCCTAATTGTTGCAATATGTTAATAGATAGAAACTCAGGACAAAATTCAAATCGCTCTGCTCGAACATGCCAAAAATTAAGAAAATCTCCAAGCGCCACTTTTCGAAGGATTTATTTTGCCTGCTGTTCTGAGGCTACTGAAATGAAACTGACACCCCCTCATTTTTCATTAATTCCTTTTATTTTGTCACTTCTTTCGAAAGATTCCAGGTAGCGTATAATACTTCCTTTGTTGAGGAATTTAGTTTTTCACTTGTAAGAAATTGTCGTTTTTAGTCATTTTCCTTTGAAAAAAACGATCAAAATGTGGTAATTGTCGTTTTGTTCATTATTCCGTCTTACTTTTATGTAAGAAAAGATCGTTTTTCATCGTTATTTTTATGTATATAAAAAACGACGAAAAAACCGTATCGCCACTGGCGTTCGAACCATGGACCTCCCGATACATTATCTGATGCACTGCCCAATGCAATATCAGGCTCTAACTATATTTATAGAGAAAAACTAGTTGAAGAGCAATTAAACGACGAAAAAACGATCAAAAAAAGACGATTTCATATGAAAAAACGACGTAGGAAACGACAAAAAACGACGAAGAAACGATCGTTTCTTGCACGTTAAAGACAACTTAAACGACGGAAACTAATGAAAACGAAGAAAACGACAACAAAACGACGAAATTTCTTACAAAAGATTGTCGTTTTTTCGTCGTTGTCCTCAATGGTTAGGATGACAATTTCAATCCTTCAAAATTAGATCACTGAACAAATATAAGTCCTTTTGCAACCCAGTACTGATTCAGAAAACTATTCAAGTCACATTTTGGTTTTTTCAGACTTCGATCAAGCCTAACTTTAGAGTTCTCAGACTTAAGTGAGCTGCTCTTCAAAGAGAGAATTTTTCATATACAAGGCGGCAACCTCCAACCAAGCATGTTAAGTAACAATTAGAACTTATTTGCGATTGCAGTTATTGTTACGGGGAAGTGTTTTTTAAAATACTCCCAACAGGCCAATTCAAGGAAAAGACAAGACTGTAAAAATAACGTTTGGCATTGAGTAGAAACCAGTAAGTCGAAATATATATGATACACGTAGATGAAAATTATCCTAATAACAAAAAACATCAAGCATGGCGTAACTTTCCTGATAAACTTTGATAAGATCTTACAATGATGTTATCAAAGTTTACCACGAACTGTTGTGATTCAATTTCTTAGTAAGATGTTTCAATTTTTGCAAGACATGTCAAGACAATGCATGTCTTATCGAGGAGTATAGAGTTTGGAATCATTGGGCTTTCCTCGGGTTCCCATTTTTTTTAAAAATGGCGAGGAGATTCAGACTGCCTAAAAACATTACCTAGCTGATTGAAAATGCAAAATGAGGATCCATCACTTTTGCATATCTGCTGCATGTCAAATACTTTGTCCAATATCCCATGTTGAAACTCCCCAAGAATCAATTTAACCCCAAATTGGGAATGTAGAGCAAAACCCAGAACCAAAAGACCCAACTGGTTGCCAAGTCTTCCGTTGCAGGCTGAAATTGAGAAACCATATTGTCGGATTGTATCGACGAAAGTTGAACAGTTAGAGCTAATATTTAGTTTTTCTTCTTCATTGGTTACTGGGCAATTTTTAATCGGAGTTGATCCATTTTCAGAAACCTGTTCTTGGCTGAAAGTTTGCGAGTTTTTCCTGTCAGGAGTTGCTAAATTATATACTATGATATAGAGGAATGTTATAGATAACAGAACACAAGTGAAAATTTTCAATGTTCTTCTCATTGTATCGTCATACAATAAACGATACCGCAAGAAAGATGAAGTGATTCAAATATAATTTTATGGCAATTATCAAGTGAATACAGAGATTAAGGCGAGTCTTGTTTTGGTTTTTTAAGGGAGCATTGAAGATTAAATTCAGAATCTTTATAACGTAAGTTTTAGAATAGAAAACAAACTATTAGTTTTTAATTTATTCCATTAAATGTATGCGCATCTGTTACTGCTTCCAATTGATTTCAGCAAAGCAGTTAAGCTAATTTTTATTAATTCTATGTAGATTTATATCAATAAATTTAACTGGGAAACTGATTTCACATATTAATATTAATAAGATAAAAATGTATCACAACTACAATCTGTTTCATATCTATGTAAATAATGATCAACGCTCTCACTCCACACAATCAGATCATCTATTAATAAAAAAATATTGATACATTAAAGAAGATTCGCTGAAGTTTAACAGATCATCCTATATACCGAGCTCAGCATTTTTGCTGATTCATTTTTTTGGAAAAAATAAATTAAACAGATTAAAATATAGAAGTAGTTCAATGAAACCTTGCTCATTATTACTTTCCCCAAATTGGATATTTTGCGATACTTTTAATTTTTCCTTTTGAGAAATTTTAAACAGTAATGGCTAGAATCGAGCTAACCCACATAGGATTTTGAATCACTTATGATGTAATGGTGTAATTGACCTCTGAGATCCCAGCGCCACTAAAATTTTTCAAAGAAAAGGTCTTAAAATCTATGACCTTATTTCTTTACATTTAATCAGTACATCTCAGGGTACAATTTTGAAAGTTTTCGTGTGTGAATTTTACCGAAAAAGTTGCAGATGAACTACCGCCTTTTGCTAATGGAACTTGAACTATAGTTACACAATATTCGCAAAATCGCCTAGTTTTATTAGAATATGAGAATATGGTGACAAATTTTGTCACTATTTGCCACATTTTGTTTGCCCTAGAAGACGCATTTAAAACTGTAGAATTTGGTGAGAAAATCTGTAGACATATTCCGCAATCAGGCTTGCTAGCGAGTTTTTGGTAACTTAATTTCATCTATTTGTCAATGATTTTTCTTAAGCGGCACTTATCAATCGTTAAAGCTACTTATAATTGCCACCCGAAACCAGAAATCGAGTGTCCGATAATAAATTAAATGATTTTATTTTAGATGTTGGGGAACTCTTTCAGAAAGAGAAGTAATTGTTCCGACCCCACTTGTGGGGGAAGGAACTATATACTCAAATGGGTTATTTTTTTGTTCCGTGAATTTTGGCCGATCGATATATTCGTCGTAGAGAAATGTGAGTGGTATCATTAAAAAGCTGGTCCAGCGTAGAGTTAAAAATTAAAAAGATTTTTTTGAATTTCGTTTTTTTTCGAGGAGTTATCGAGGATTGATGTTTTGTGTGAACACGTGATATTTGTTCACTTTTAGTGCAATTTTTCTCCGAATTAAAACTTTTTTTTATAAAAATAGTATTTCAAAATTAAATGTCACGCCGAAAAATGGTCCAATTTTGTGTTCCTAATAGACTAAAGTCGATGAAAAAACCTAGTTCTGGTCTCATAGGGAAGTTCACTATCAAAACAAAAAAAATCGAACTCTATTTGAGAGCCCTTTTTTTAATAAAACTTTTCTCTTTTTTGCTTTTTTAAGTCACCTAGAGACAAGTCACTTTTTATATCGACGTTCTATTAATGACAAACCTCCTTTACAGTCAAATGAAGCCCAATGAACAAAAAACGTCGTTTTCAAGGAATTGCTCACGTTTTTTTTGGCTTCGATTCTGAGTTTTCGTAATTTTGAATGAAATTTTGAATTTCTTTTTGAAGTTTTACTAATTTTTTGGAGTCCTATGGCAGGGACTCTTTGACTAACAGTGCAATATGTTCCATAATGAGCATTAAGTGAATATATCTAGTTCATTGAGGGGGCGGCTAATGGCTGTTAAGACTTAAGAAATAATTTTTCGATTTTCTTTGAATATTAAAGAATCATAATTTTATTATAGTGAATTGTTATACTGCAACCAAATTTAATCTGGTTAGCGGTTTTATCTTCTATCTATTGGTTATATGACTTCAATGACACAAAATTTCAATTTTTAAAAATTGTTTTTTGGATATTTTTGTATTATTGGTTACTTTGGAATTCTTTATCACATTATCAAAACATTATACACATTATCAAAAAATAACTGTAACCCAATTGACTCAAAGAAGAAGTTCAGTCGATCACAGAGAAAGTTTTCAGAGAAAAACTAATTGTTTAATTGTCTTCGACACTTTCTTCTGGCACTTTTCTACTGACTTTTGGTTTTTGCCTGTTTTTGTTATTGTTTTCAGTCATAAGACTTATTGTGATGTCTTTTTAACTCTCTAGGCATGAAAAACATTGTTTTTCACCCTAAGGGTTATATCTGAGCGTATTTATTGACTTCCGTTGAAAGCAATTGATTTTAATGGCTGTAAAAATAAAAATAATTTTTTGAAAATTTTTTGTACAATAAATCCTATAATTTTTGTGAACTGTTAGTCAGTGTCAGTATTGACAGGACCCACTTGCTTTCTACTAAAACTAATAATATTCTGTTCAGCTGTTTTATGTTCTAACTATTGGTTATATTACTTCAAAACACAAGATTTCAGTTTTTGAAATGTTTTTAGATATTTTCGTATTATTGGTTACTTTTGAAATCTTATCACATTATCCAAATATTGACAGTTCCCATTAGCTTAAAAGCGATGTTCCATGGATGACCAATAAAAATTTTAAAGAAAAATTTATGGTTTAAATGGCTTCGACACGTTCTTCTTGCACTTTTCTACTGAATTTTTGGTTTTCTCCTGTTTTTTGTTGTTTTAATAGTCATTAGACTTACTGTGATCTCATAATGAAAACCTATGGACGACAAACATAAATTTACTGCCATCGGGGCATTCTTGAGCGTTTTTATTGACTTCCGTTGAAAGCTATTGAATTTAATGTCTGTTAAAATAAAAATTATTTTTCGAAAATTTTATCTGAACAATAACAAATCCTAAATTTTTCGTGAACTGTTAGTGAGTGTCAGTATTGACTGGACCCACTTGCTTTCTTTGCTTTTTACTGCGACTAAAAATATTCTGTTCAGCTGTTTTATATTCTAACTATTGGTTATATGATTCAAAGACACAAGATTTCAATTTTCGAAAATTTTTTTTGGATATTTTCGTATTATTGGTTACTTTTGAATTCTTATCACATTATCCAAATATTGACAGTTCCCATTAGCTTAAAAACGATATTCCGCGGATGACCAATAAAATATTTAAAGAAAAATTTATGGTTTAAACGGCTTCGACTCGTTCTTCTTGCACTTTTCTACTGAATTTTTGGTTTTCTCCTGTTTTTTTTTTGTTGTTTTAATAGTCATTAGACTTACTGTGATCTCATAATGAATACCTATGCATGACAAACATAAATGTACTGCCATTGGGGCATCTTTGAGCGTTTTTATTGACTTCCGTTGAAAGCTATTGAATTTAATGTCTGTTAAAATAAAAATCATTTTTCGAAAATTTTATTTGAACAATATCAAATCCTAAATTTTTCGTGAACTGTTAGTGAGTGTCAGTATTGACTGGACCCACTTGCTTTCTAATGCGAATAAAAATATTCTGTATAGCTGTTTTATCTTCTAACTATTGGTTATATGACTTCAATGACACAAGATTTCAATTTTTTTTTTTAATTTTTTGGAATTTTTTGTTTTATTGGTTATTTTTGAACCCTTTATCACATTATCCAAACATTATACTTATTATCCAAAGATTATTGTATTGTATTCCAATTGGCTTAGAGAGGTCTTTCGGTGGATCACAGAGAAGAGCATTTTCAGATATTAGCTAATGGTTTAATTGTCTTCGACACTTTCTTCTCGCACTTTTCTACTGAATTTTAGTTTTTGCCTGTTTTTGTTATTGTTTTCAGTCATAAGACTTATTGTGATGTCTTTTTAACTATCTATGTATGACAAATATTGTTTTCCTCCCTAAGGGTTATATCTGAGCTTAGTTATTGAGCTCCGTTGAAAGATGGAGTTTACTGGCTGTTAAGTTTTAAAAATAATTTTTCGAAATTTTTTCGTGAACTCTTGGTCAATGTTGGTTCTAACAGAATCCCTTTCCGTTCAACTGCAGCCAAAATTAATCTGGTTAGTGGTTTTATCTTCTACCTATTAGTTTTAAAACTTCAATGCCACGAGGTTTCATATTATTTGGGTACTTTATTTTGTTTTTGGATCTGGATCCTTTTGAAATCTTATCAAATCATCTTACTGCTGAGAGTCTCTATTGGCTTAGGGACGAAGTTCAACGGATCATAAATAAAGTTTTCAGAGAAGAGCTTATGATTTGAATTGCTTCGACATTTTCTTCTGGAACTTTTCTACTGAATTTGTTGTTTTTGCTTCTCTCTGTTGTTCTTTTCATAGTCATTAACTTGTTGTAAGGTCTTATTGATGAAATACGATTGGCAAACAAACTTATTGTCCCCTCGAGGCATCATTTATTGTATTTTCTGGCTTCCGTTGAATGCTAATGAATTTAATGGCGTTGATATTACGTGTTTTCCCGAAATTTTCGTGCTTCTAATTTATTTGTTCATATTTGTTGATTTTTTGAAATTATATTGATAAAAAAGGTTTTCCCATTGCTCTTGAAAAATTAATTTCAAATAGAAGAGTGTTTAGTGAAAAGTTCATTTTTTAATGCTTTCGACCATTTTATCGCTCAATTTTTTCCTAAATTCGCTGTTTTTGTTCTTTAGGTAGCCGTAAATTTCTCACAGATCTCATAGGCTTGTAATTGAGGACTGAATGAATGATGTTACCCGTAGCATTCAATTTATAGCGAATAGGTTCTTTTCGTCAAATTTACCTTCTATTCATCAATGAGAGGTCCCATCGAATTTCGTGTATTTCAAGAAATAACATATATATTGATATTATGTGCCACTGTTGTTTCGTTTTTCTGAACGTTTATTAAATGGCCATTTTTTGTGCTTCTTTTTCTCTTCTTTCAGAACAATCGCGTAATAACAGATCCCAATGGTTTTTAAATGTGGCCCAAGTAAACTTATTTAATCTTTCAGTATAAATCCTTCAACTGAAATAGCAGAAATAATAATTGAATTAAAAATACATAATATTCAGATGATAGCTTTTGATTTTAATGGTAGCAAATGTTTGTGTTTTCGCAAATCGTTTGTAATTTTTTGAGTTTCTCCTGAGTTTGTTTCTATGGCATAGTCTGACCACAGACGGGTGCTTTTGGTTTTGTAATGACTTTTTAGTAATTTATCAAGGATTTTTTATTTAAAAACCAATGTTTTTTAAGATTTTTGAAATCTCTTGGTGCAAAAAATGTTGATTAATTTTGCCTCACTGTTCGTTCTTTTTGTCGGTTTGTTACCTAGTCTCGTTAAAAAAACTTTTCATCTGCTGTATAGTTAGGAAAAGGTAAACTTGTTTAGTTAAGGTTTTATCTGACTGCATTTTGACGTTGTTACTAGGTGCTTTTAAATTTAGATATTCAGTTTTTGCCGCGAAAATTTTGTTGGTGCTATTTTTTTTTCTCTTAGTCTCTTCAATGTCAGATCACGTTGGTGCTGTAATGAAGCATGGCATTAGTAATTCAATGAGTAGATAGGTTGTGTAACGATTGTTTTAAACTCAGACATCTATTTTTGTTATCTCTTGGTTTGGTTGACAATTTAGTCAAAAATGTAGATGAGCTCGGGTCGGAACATCATGTACGAACGCACATTAACGAGCCGCCTTGTTACATATTAATTTTTATACAGAGATATTTTTCAGAAATTAAAAGAGCAACTACGCGTTCTTCACCAATTTAACGCCCAATATAAATTTTGTCTGCACTCGCTAATTTTGCAAGGTTTACGATTTGGTCTTTCTGAGTTGGCTCTATGAGTTAGCATACTGAATCGTTGTTCATATCACTTGAATGTGATTGTTCTCTAATAGAAAGTTATGTTGTAAAATCAAAAGTATAATGTGTAAAAGTTTTTTCATAATGACCTTTGTATAATTACGCACTATAAAGTTTCAATATTCTGGTAACGTCTGCGCCTTTCAATGACTTCAAAGCATCTTTGAAGATGTTTTAGTAGTTGCAAAAACGAACAATAGTTTTTAACGTAATTGTAATTGTGGACATAGGGGATGTCGCAATCGAGTGGAAATTTTATACCATAAAACTCTGGAATATCTTATTTTTAAAGTGAGGAATCTGAGCAGCAAAATTTTTCATTAAATTCCACAAAATAGCAAAATAGGCAGATCTGTGATAAATGGTGGCAATAATGTTACACAATTTTCAAAATATTCTTTCGAAATCATATTTCACGGCTGAGCCTTATTTTATATGGCAAAAGATACATTTTGTGGAAAAAGAGGGAAAAATTGAACGAATCGTCCTTCCGCCACAGTCTGGTAAGGGCGCGTGTCTCTAATTATGTGAAATCATATAAACAAACGCAAAACCGAAAAGGTAAAGTTTCAACTGCAGTTTCCATATCTGGAGGGAAAGATATGTACACCAAAATCCTTTTTCCAGTGAACTCTGAAGTAGGGTGAACAAAAATGGAATTCTTCTAAAATAGATTTAGGAACTATATGGAAATCTTTTACTCTGGTGTTCTCTCAAACAGATCGAAATAATAGAAAAACTTTGCATCGTGATCTTGATCTGCTTTAATTAAAACAAAAGTGTAAAAATGTAAATATTAGCTACTTTTCTGTAAAATTTCTATATTCTTTTGTCAACTGTCTTTTATTTTTATCGGAGGGTGTTAAAAAGGAGAGAAAAATCCCATATGGTATCTTCCTTTACTATTCAGTGTCAGAGCCGAAACATGTCTGTGTAATTACAGAACAAGCCAGAATTCCATTGACCTATCATTGGTCGAAAATACAAAAAAATATGTTTCAAAAAGTAACAATGAGATAAAAACAGCGTTCATGAGATGATGTATAAAAAGCATAGTCCTCAAATTTGCTTGCTAGATTATAAGATTTTCTAATCGCATAATACTTGATTTTTGTAAGATTTTCAACCAAATTGTTGGTTTTATTTCTCTTTTTACGCCAACTGGCTGCACTCCGCGGTTGCTTCAAGTTGAATTTGGTATGGAATGATGAAAAATATTCTTATTTCAGTCTAAAAACTGACTTTGTTTATGTTTTATGAACTAGGTGTTTTTCATTACTCTTTTTTTTATTCTTGGCAGTGACCCTCAGTTCTGAATTTTCCAAAATAAACCAAAGATTTGCTGATGTAGCATAGTAAACAACGAGTTTTTTCCTGTATTGTGATATAAAAAATTAAAACATTAGTTGATTGGAGTTAAAACTGTTGCAAAAGCCAAATAAAAGTGCCCATAAAGTTTCAATTCATAGCAACTGAACGCTGACTTCACTTCAGTGTTTCTAGAAATATATTTGCAAGGAGATGCTTTACAGGGGTTAGTAAAACATACCCAGTGAATCGAAACTTGATACACCTTGATAAGACATCCATGATTTTGGAATCCGTTGCAATAACACATAAAACATCGTTTCAACAATTGAAAAACCAAGATTTCAAGGAAAACCTTTATAAGTTTTTTATTTTTTTTTTACAAATTAGCATCAAGTAATGTTTAATCTTTCTTGGCTACCTTGCCAAGTCCTTGTTTCTTGATATCTATGCAAAGATCTTACGAAATCATGCAAATCCTTGTTGATAAATGCCATTTCAAGATCTTGGCAAGATTTACAAGATTTTAGTATGTTTTTTCACAAAAATGTACCATGTTCTGCTTCAGTGGCTAGAATGATTTCAAGGAAATTGGTAACTACCTTCCACACAAGTAGCCAATTTAGGAAACGTCGAAACGCTGTTAGCAAAATTCCAGACTTTTGCTTGTTTGACATATTTCAAGGTAATTTCCATTTAATAGTTTGACGAGGAATATTTCTCTAAAAAGACTTCAGAGAAGTTTATTACTGAAAAATTTACCAGAAATTTTGTGTTAAAATTTTATCGCTGCCAGCGATACAATATCTTCGAAAAGAGTTATGTATGTGATAACGATGGGGAAATGTTTTCTCTCAGTGCAAAATTTGAATAAGTCCATCTGATAGATATTCGAATAAAATATGGTTTCCTGATTTCTTAAATAATTTCTTGCAATCTAGCGGAAGCTTTTTTTTTCATTTCTCTACGCAGTTACATCAGAAGCTCTAAGAAATCTATAAATGGGGGGTGGACTCACGTTAGACCTATGGCTCAGTCAACATAACTCAGATTTGATGAATTGAAGCCAAGAACGGCAAATTCTCAAGCAAAAAAAAATTAAGCCGCTGTAACCATACACTGATCAATTTCAACAAAATTATTTTACAAATTTTTCCAAAGTTTCCGAAGAAGTGTTCATTAGAATGCATCGTTCTCAAATTTGCTTGCTATATTAATTAGACTTTATTACCGCATATTTCTTGAATTCCGAAAGACTGTCAATCCATTTTATCACTGCCAGCGATACAATATCTTCAAAAAGGAGTTAAGTATCTTTTCTACGCGAACTGTATGCATTCCGCGGTTGGTTCAGGTTAAATTTGGTATGGATTATTTGACAATAGTCTTAATTCAATTTGAAAACTGACTTTGTTGATGATTTTATGAACTAGGTGGTTTTTTTCGTTCACCTTTTTTGATTCTGGGCTCCGAGCAGTCAGCTCTGAGTTTTCTCAAATGAACCATATATTTGCTGATATAGCCAAGTAAACAACGGTATTTGCTTGTTCTGTGACACAAAAGTTTTAAAAAATCAATTCGTCGGAGTTACGGCGATTGTAAAAGCAAAGTAAAGTTTCCAATAAGATTTCAATTCATAACAACTGAACGCTGATTTCACGTTACTAAGATTGTGTTTCTTGATATCCATGCGTCGATCTTACAAGTTCATTCAAATTGTAGTTAATAACTGCCATTTCAAGATCTTGGCATGATTTACAATGTTTTAGTATGTACAAAAGTGTACCATGTTTTGATTCAGTGGCTAGAAAGATTTCAGAGAAAATTGGTGACTACCTTCTTACAAATTTAGGATGATGGAGAGTAATTCTAAAAAAGAATTCAGAGAAAATTTTTACTAGAAATCTTTACCGGAAAAGACTTTTAAAAATTTTGATCTCTTAGGTAAGAAAATGTGTTAATTCTAACCGAAAGTTTTAGTTTGGTGTTGTACTCTGAATACAATTAACTTATCTCACTTTTATCTTACTGGTTTCTTATGGTTGCTTCCTTCAATATTCAATGTCAGAGCGTAAACATATCTGTGTAATTACAGAACAAGCCAGACTTCCATTGACCTATCATTGGTGGAAAATACAAAGGAATATATTTCAAAAAGTAACAATGAGATAACAACAGCGTTCATGAGATAATGCAAAGAAATCACAGTCCTCAAATTTGCTTGCTATATTATAAGATCTTCTAATCGCATATTGCTTGATTTCTGTAAGATTTTCAATCACATTATTGCTTTTATTTCTCTTTTCATGCCAGCTGGCTGCACTCCGCGGTTGATTCAAGTTGAATTTGGTATGGAATGTTGAAAAATATTCTCATTTCAGTCTAACAACTGAATTTTATATGTTTTTATGAGCTAGGTGGTTTTCGTTCCTCTTTTTTATTGGATTAAACCAAAGATTTTTATTGGATTAAACCAAAGATTTTTATTGGAAATAAACCAGTGATTTGCTGATTTAGCATGGTAAACAACGAGTTTTTTCCTGTATTATGATATATAAATTTAAAACATTAGTTGATTGGAGTTAAAACAATTGCAAAAGCCAAATAAAAGTGCCCATAAATTTTCAATTCATAGCAACTGAACGCTGATTTCACTTCAGCGTTTCTAGAAAAATATATGCAAGGAGAAGCTTTACAGTGGTTAGTAAAACATACCCAGTGGATCCAAACTTGATACACCTTGAAAAGACATCCATAATTTTGGAATCTGTTGAAAAGAGACATAAAACATTGTTGCAACAATGGAAAAACCAAGATTTCAAAGAAAATATTTTTAAGTTCTCAATTTTTTTTTACAATTTAGCATAGCTTGTCAAGTAGGTTGAATCTTTTCTACGCTTTGGCATGATTTACAATATTAACAAATCTTTGTTGATAAATGCTTTTTTAAGATCTTCACAAGATTTACAATGTTTCAGTATGTTTTTCATAAATATCTACCAGGTGTTTATTCAATGGCTAGAATGATTTCAAGGAAAATTGGTAACTACCGTCCACACAAATAGCCAACTTAGAACCATTGAAACGTTGGTAGCAAGATTTTGGACTTTTACCTGTTTGTCATTTCTCAAGGTAATTTCCATTTAATAATTTAGGAAGACGGGGAATATTTCTCAAAAAAGACTTCAGAGAAAATTATACTCTAAAAATTTTAACAGAAAACGTGTTTCAAAATTTTATCACTGCCAGCGATACAATATCTTCGAAAAGAGTTATGTATGTGATAAAGATGGGGAAATGTTTTCTCTCAGTGCTAAATTTGATTAAGTCTATGTACTAGATATTCGAATAAATTAGGGTTTCCTGAATTTATAAATAATTTCTTGCATTCTAGCGGAAGCTTTTTTTCATTTCTCTACGCAGTTACATCAGAAGCTCTAAGGAATCTATAAAAGCCCAGAGGGATTGACTCGCTAAAGACCTATGGCTCAGTCAACATCACTCAGGTTTGATGAATTGAAGCCAAGAACTGCAAATTCTCAAGCGAAAGAAAAAATTAGGCCGCTGTAACCATACACTGATCAGTTTCACAAAATTCTTTTAGAATTTTTGTAAAGTATCCAAAGAAGTGTTCATTAGATAATGCAAAAAATGCATCGTTCTCAGAAAAAAAGACTTCAGCGAAAATTATCACTGAGAAATTTTAACAGAAAACTTGTTTTTAATTTTTATCACTGCCAGCGATACAACATCTTCGAAAATGGTTAAGTATGAGATAACGATGGGGGAATGTTTTCTCTCAGTGCAAAATTTGAATAAATCTACTAGATATTCAAATAAATTAGAGTTTCCTGATTTTTTAAATAATTTCTTGCGTTCTAGCGGAAGCTTTTTTCATTTCTCTACGCTGTTACATCAGAAGCTCTAAGAAATCTGTAAAAGCCCAGAGGGTTTGACTCACGAAAGACCTATGGCTCAGTCAACATAACTCAGATTTGATGATATGAAGCCAAGAACTGCAAATTCTCAAGCAAATTAAAAAATTAAGCCGCTGTAACCATACACTGATCAGTTTCACAAAATTCTTTTACAAATTTGTTCAAAGTATCCGAAGAAGTGTTCATTAGATAATGCAAAGAATGCATCGTTCTCAAAAAAGACTTCAGCGAAAGCTATCACTAAAAATTTTAACAGAAATCTTGTTTTAAACTTTTATCACTGCCAGTGATACAATATCTTCGAAAATGGTTAAGTAAGAGATAACGATGGGGGAATGTTTTCTCTGTGCAAAATTTGAATAAGTCTATCTACTAGATATTAGAATAAAATAGGGTTTCCTGATTTTTTAAATAGTTTCTTGCATTCTAGCGAAAAATTTTTTCATTTCTCTGCGCAGTTACATCAGAAGCTCCAAGAAATCTATAAAAGCCCAGAGGGATTGACTCACGAAAGACCTATGGCTCAGTCAACATCACTCAGATTTGATGAATTGAAGCCAAGAACTGCAGATTCTCAAGCATAAGAAAAATTTTAGCCGCTGTAACCATACACTGATCAATTTCAACATATTTATTTTACAATTTTTTTCAAAGTTTCCGAAGAGGTGTTCATTAGATAATGCAAAGAATGCATCGTTCTCAAAAAAGACTTCAGCAAAAATTATCACACAAAAAATTTTAACAGAAAACATGTTTTAAATTTTTATCACTGCCAGCGATACAACATCTTCGAGAATGGTTAAGTTTGAGATACCGATGGGGGAATGTTTTCTCTCAGTGCTAAATTTGAATAAGTCTATCTACTAGATAATCGAATAAATTAGGTTTTTTCTGAATTTATAAATAATTTATTGCATTCTAGCGGAAGCTTTTTTTTCATTTCTCTTTTCTACGCTTTGGCATGATTTACAATATTAACAAATCTTTGTTGATAAATGCCATTTTAAGATCTTCACAAGATTTACAATGTTTCAATATGTTTTTCATAAAAATCTACCAGATTTTTATTCAATGGCTAGAATGAGTTCAAGGAAAATTGGTAACTACCTTCCACACAAATAGCCAATTTAGGAACCGTTGAAACGTTGGTAGCAAGATTCCGAACTTTTACTTGTTTGTCATATCTCAAAGTAATTTCCATTTAATAGTTTAGGAAGACGGGGAGTATTTCTCAAAAAAGACTTCAGAGTAAATTATACTCTTAAAACTTTATAAGAAAACTTGTTTTAAAATTTTATCACTGCCAGCGATACAATATCTTCGAAAAAGGTGAAGTGTGAGATAACGATGGAGAATTTTTTTCTCTCAGTGCGAAATTTGAAAAAGTTTATCTACTAGTTGTTAGAATAAGTTAAGGTTTCCTAATTTTTTAAATAATTTCTTGCATTCTAGCGGAAGTTTTTATCATTTCTCTACGCAGTTACATCAGAAGCTTTAAGTAATCTAGAAAAACCCAGAGGGATTAAATCGCGAGAGAGCTATGGCTCAGTCAACATCACTCAGATTTGATGAATTGAAGCCAAGAACTGCAATTTCTCAAGCAAAAAAAAAATTAAGCCGCTGTAACCATACACTGATCAGCTTCAGAAAATTCTTTTACAAAATTTTTTCAAAGTATCCGAAGAAGTGTTCATTAGATAATCCGAAGAATGCATCGTTCTCAAAAAAGACTTCAGCGAAAACTGTCACTAAAAATTTTTACAGGAAACTTGTTTTAAATTTTTATCACTGCCAGTGATACAATATCTTCGAAAATGGTTAAGTATGAGATAGCGATGGGGGAACGTTTTCCCTGTGCAAAATTTGAATAAGTCTATCTACTAGATATTAGAATAAAATAGGGTTTCCTGATTTTTTAAATAATTTCTTGCATTCTAGCGAAAATTTTTTTCATTTCTCTGCGCAGTTACATCAGAAGCTCTAAGAAATCTATAAAAGCCCAGAGGGATTGACTCACGAAAGACCTATGGCTCAGTCAACATCACTCAGATTTGACGAATTGAAGCCAAGAACTGCAAATTCTCAAGCATAAGAAAAAATTTAGCCGCTGTAGCCATTCACTGATCAATTTCAACATAATTAATTTACAAAATTTTTCAAAGTTTCCGAAGATGTGTTCATTAGATAATGCAAAGAATGCATCGTTCTCAAAAAAGACTTCAGCGAAAATTATCACACAAAAAAATTTTAAAAGAAAACTTGTTTCAAATTTTTATCACTGCCAGCGATACAACATCTTTGAAAATGGTTAAGTATGAGATATTGATGGGGGGTTTTCTCTCAGTGCTAAATTTGAATAAGTCTATGTACTAGATGTTCGAACAAATTAGGGTTTCCTGAATTTATAAATAATTTCTTGCATTCTAGCGGAAGATTTTTTTTTTTTCGTTTCTCTACGCAGTTACAACAGAAGCTCTAGGAAACCTAGAAAAGCCCAGAAGGAATGATTCACGAAAGACCTACGGCTCAGTCAACATAACTCAGATTTGATGAATTGAAGCCAAAAACTGCAAATTCTCAAGCAAAGAAAAAATTAAGCCGCTGTACCAATACACTGATCAGCTTCAGAAAATTCTTTTACAAAATTTTTTCAAAGTATCCGAAGAAGTGGTCATTAGATAATGCAAAGAATGCATCGTTCTCAAAAAAGACTCCAGCGAAAACTATCACTAAAAATTTTTACTGGAAACTTGTTTTAAATTTTTATCACTGCCAGTGATACAATATCTTCGAAAATGGTTAAGTATGAGATAACGATGGGGGAATGTTTTCTCTGTTGCAGAATTTGAATAAGTCTATCTACTAGATATTAGAATAAAATAGGGTTTCCTGAATTTTTAAATAATTTCTGGCATTCTAGCGAAAGTTTTTTTCATTTCTCTACGCAGTTACATCAGAAGCTCTAAGAAATCTATAAAAGCCCAGAGGGATTGGCTCACGAAAGACCTATGGCTCAGTCAGCATCACTCAGATTTGATGAATTGAAGCCAAGAACTGCAAATTCTCAAGCATAAGGGAAAATTTAGACGCTGTAGCCATACACTGATCAATTTCAGTTTCCGAAGATGTGTTCATTAGAGATTGCAAAGAATGCATCGTTCTCAAAAAAGACTTCAGCGAAAATTACTACACAAAAAATTTTAACAGAAAACTTGTTTTAAATTTTTATCACTGCCAGCGATACAACATCTTCGAAAATGGTTAAGTATGAGAAAACGATGGGGGTTTTCTCTCAGTGCTAAATTTGAATAAGTCTATGTACTAGATATTCGAATAAATTAGGGTTTCCTGAATTTATAAATAATTTCTTGCATTTTAGCGGAAGAGTTTTTTTTAATTTCTCTACGCACTTACAACAGAAGCTCTAGGAAACCTAGAAAAACCCAGAGGGAATGATTCACGAAAGACCTATGGCTCAGTCAACATAACTCAGATTTGATGAATTGAAGCCAAGAACTGCAAATTCTCAAGCAAAACAAAAAAAATGAGCCGTTGTAACCATACACTGATCAACTTCATAAAATTGTTTTACAAAGTTTTTCAAAGTTTCCGAAGAAGTGTTCATTAGATAATGCAAAGAATGCATCGATCTCAAATTTGCTTGCTATATTACAAAACTTTATTATCGCATATTGCTTGAATTCTGAAAGACTTTCAATCCATTTTATCACTTCCCGCAATACAATATCTTCGAAAAGAGTTAAGTATCTTTTCTACGCGAACTGGCTGCATTTCGCGGTTGGTCAGGTTACATTTGGTATGGATTGTTGAACAATAGTCTCAATTCAATTTGAAAACTGGCTTTGCTTATGTTTTTATGAACTAGGTGGTTTTTCATTCATCTTTTTTGATTCTTGGTTCCGAGCAGTCAGCTCTGAGTTTTCTCAAATAAACCATATATTTGTTAATATAGACAAGTAAACGACGGTATTTGCTTGTACTGTGACACAAATTTTTAAAAAATCAATTGATCGGAGTTACAACGTTTGTAAAAGCAAAGTAAAGTTTCCAATAAAATTTCAATTCATAGCAACTGAACGCTGATTTCACGTTACCAAGATTGTGTTTCTTGATAACCATGCGTCGATCTTACAACTTCATTCAAATCCTAATTGATAACTGCCATTTCAAGATTTTGGCATAATTTACAATGTTTTAGTTTGTTTTTCACAAAAGTGTACCAAGTTTTGATTCAGTGGCTAGAATGATTTCAAGGACGATTGGTGACTACCGTCTTAGAAGTTTAGGATGATGGGAGTATTTCTCAAAAAAGACAATTTTTACTAAAAATCTTTATAGGAAAAGAACTTTAAAATTTCTTCCCTTAGGTAAGAAATTGCGTTAATTCTAACCGAAATTTTTGGTTTGGTGCTGTACTCTGATTACCATAATCTCATCTTACTATTATCGTACTTATCTCAAACTTCTCAGACATAAATTTCTTTCGAAAATTGTAATCATTATCTCATTATTTGCTTTTGATTGATTTTGTTATCCGCATAAATCTGTAAGAAGAATTTTTTTCAGAAATTCAGATTCAAAAGCATGTTGTAGTGAAAAGTAAGCAAAATCCGACACTTCAAAATCAGCCAATTTTAGTTTAGGTACACCTTAAAGTGTTTTTTTTACTATTTTTGATGAAAAGGACAGTTTTGAAAATAAATTTAATCGCTCTGATTGCATTAATTGCAAGACACGATTGATCGTGTTAATTCGATTTCTGGTTGCTTTTCGTTGCCGTGCAACTCCTAAAAACATCAAAAATTTTCAAAATTTTCTGATTATTTTGTTTTAAAATTATTAGAATTATGTTCTTCTGATTCCCTTTTCTGATAAATCATCGGCTAAACTTAATGGCAACAATAAGATATTAGCATTTGTTACGAAAATCAAGATAAACAACTTTGAAAGATAAATTATGTCGTTGGTTGAACGTAAAATCTCAGGTTGAGGTGCCAGACTGAATGTCCATAGACCGTCCCAGACAAAAAATTTCTATGTCCAGACGGCCCCAGACGGAACGTACCTATTTCCAGACTTTCGTGCGTTCATTCGTGTTTCCAGACCGTGCAATTTTGAACGCATGACACCCTTTGTGCGTGCATTTCGGTGTGGACATATCGACTTTCGGTCTGGGACATCAGACTGGGATGTATTAACTTCGACTCACCTTGTACCAAAAAATCGGTGAGCTGAGTACAAAACGAACAACATTTGACACCAAACTTTTTTCTTTATTATGATTGTTATTGTTCTTATCTCAACTTGACGAATAAGAAACGTTATTGACCCTGTTTTAAGCAATTCTTGTAAATTCAAATTCTAATTAAACTATTTGTTAAACAAATTCATGGAATTTTAAACTATGAATGCTGACTTCCCATGGTCAGTTTTCAATTAGAACTATCAGAGTCACTAGCATCTATTGAACTATTTCTTATACACGCTCTAGGATGGTCTTTGCAAATATAGTTTCTTTTGAACCAAGCAAAAGTCAGATAAACATGCATCATCTTCAACTCGTGTATTTGGACCAGTTCCCAGTCAGGTGTGACTATCACAAAGGGTCTGTCCAATTCGGCATCTCCGCCCATACGCAATTCTGAGGGTGGTCCGAATCCGACTCTGTGGATCACATTCACACATGCTGAAGAGTTGTAGTGTGCCTTTAAAATACGAAATAAT
Source organism: Convolutriloba macropyga (assembly GCF_964194025.1). Taxonomy (NCBI): domain Eukaryota; kingdom Metazoa; phylum Xenacoelomorpha; order Acoela; family Convolutidae; genus Convolutriloba; species Convolutriloba macropyga. The sequence goes on along the minus strand of NC_134482.1, from coordinate 712,601 downwards.
GATTACCCAGGATCAGGTGCCATCCGTAAGTGACCTCTGATAAGACCAAGTCCAATGCACACGGTGTGTTCCCAGACCAAAATTACTGGATTGGAGCGCAGGATAGTATGATCAGAGGTCACTTTGCTCTGGGGATAGTCTGATCAGGTGTCATTTCCGTCTTGGATAGTCTGATCAGGTGTCATTTCCGTCTTGGATAGTCTGATCAGGGGTCATTTCCGTCTTGGATAGTCTGATCAGGGGTCATTTCCGTCTTGGATAGTCTGATCAGGGGTCATTTCCGTCTTGGATTGTCTGATCAGGGGTCATTTCCGTCTTGGATAGTCTGATCAGGTGTCATTTCCGTCTTGGATAGTCTGATCAGGTGTCATTTCCGTCTTGGATAGTCTGATCAGGGGTCATTTCCGTCTTGGATAGTCTGATCAGGTGTCATTTCCGTCTTGGATAGACTGATCAGGGGTCATTTCCGTCTTGGATAGTCTGATCAGGGGTCATTTACGTCTTGGATAGTCCGATCAGGGGTCATTTCCGTCTTGGATTGTCTGATCAGGGGTCATTTCCGTCTTGGATTGTCTGATCAGGGGTCACTTTCGTAACATGTTAATAATTTCGTAATATGGTACTAATTGCAATAGTCATTTTCTGATCACATCTGTCACTACCAACGAAAACAATAGATGACAAGGATAGATCGTCTGAAATGAGTATTGTTAATTCAGAATACATGTGGGATCACTAAAAAAAATCAATAAATGCGAATTTTTAATATATATTTCAGAATTTTTTATGGAAAAATATTAACTGTAAATGTCTTCAGCAGGCTAGGTTTTTGCCTTTTTCAGAATTAAATTTTGTTAGTTGTCAACAAAAAAACTTCACCAATAACATGGCCGCTGAAAAATTGATGCCAAATTGTACAGCTTATTTTTTCATCTGCAAAGTTGGTCAATCTTTCGGCACATTTTTTTTCGCGTGCAAGTGTGATTCATTTCATGAGAATTATTTGATGCATTATTTGATATCTGGCGTATTTGGAACAAGAAGACTCAGTTTATGTGAGCTGCTATTCTATTTCACAAACCGCTTTGTTATATCTCATAAAATATTTTCATATTCGTCATGCAAAAAAATTTCCTTTTAGTCATCATTGCATTAGACCTAATACTTTGAACCCCCTTTTATGTACGCACTGACTAAGGTTCCAACAAAGTTTAAGAAAGGACATACGTAATTCGTTAAAAACTGCCTCTTTTATTTTTTAGCCGAGGCAAGGAACAAAAGAAATCAAAATTTCAGCACACTCATTACAGAGCTTGTGGTATAATAGTACATTCATCATTACGGGGCTATCGATATGGTACACTAAATCCATTTAACTCAGTTAATCTTAATTTAGTTCATTTTAATTTAGTTTCAATTTTAGTTTCTTGTTGAAGATCAAATCTTGATATTTCATATTTCACCAATTTGTTTACATCCTGTGTCTGACAACTGTGTCTGTTCATGCCGTCTCATGATTTTGAATTGCCGCATTTGGAAACCAATTGTCGTGCTCAAATTGTTGATCAGTTTTAGTTGACTTAAATTTCCTCTGCTCCATTTCGTAATTCAAGTTTAGTTGTCTCTCTTTTAAACTAAATTCCGCTCCGCCGAAGCACTAAATTGTATCGAACATTTCGCTGAGAGAAATACGAGTCTAATAAATAAACCAACTATCGCTCCGCCAAACTCACCTATATCTTGCACTCAAAATATCGGATTAAAAAATTACGAAAAAAACAACGAATTCGCTCCGCGAAGTAACAATTAAAACGGAACAATAAATTCCGTAAATCTACTCTGAATATAGATTGCAAATCTGTATGACATGGCGCAGCCAGCTCGCGAATCTAGAAAGACACCGTTATCGATAGAGCCATTTTGGGAACAACCGACATCGGATCCACCCATAAGATGGGAAAAATGGCGCATCCAAGTAAAACTTGCAGTTCTCGCGCGAGAAAACATCACACTGGACAAACTTTTTCAGCCGAAACCAACGACGGCACGATTGCCAGCCGAACCGAAGTACGAGATGCCAATTGAGGATGCAACAGATGAAACGGAAAGGTATCGGCAGATACGAAACAGTCAATTGAAGCTGCAACGGGAAGTAAAGTGCCAAAAGATAACGGAAGCGGGTGTACTAAGCGGAGAACGACCAGGGCACTTTTGCGATCTAAAATGTGTTTCCCTTTTGTATCTAAGCATCGGAACAGAGAGAAGACGTTTGCTCACAAAAAAAAATTTCCACATGACAATATCTATGACCTAACTACCCTCAAGCTCTGGGAGATGATGGAGATAGCTTTCATTCGCCCGAGAAATATCACATTCGACCGTTATGTGTTTTCTCAAGAGAGCAGAAAAAAGGCGAGACGGTGGAACAATTCTACAGTTTTTTGAAAGAATTGGTGGAAAGTTGCGATTAAAATCGCGAAGAGGTGATTATCAGGGATGTTTTCATCACGAACATGTTGGACGATGACATTCAACGCAAACTTCTCCGCGATACAGTTGACCCCGAAAGAGCACTCAGTATTGCTGTCAATATGGAAATTGGTCATCGGATTCAGCAAAGAATATCATCAAACAACGGCGCAACCGGCAGTAAAGTGAACGCAATACAATCGTTCAATTGATTTCGCGGCGCGAACACACGTGTAAATCCGCCAGGCAGAGTAGCAGTCAATCGTGCATCGATTGGTCAATGTAGAGGTTGTGGTCAAGCTTGAACAACAACGCACCGCCAGGTTGGCTCTGCTCTGGGTAAGAAATGCAATCACTGTGGTTTGCTCAACCATTTCGCCAAGGTATGTCGAAAAAAGCTCTATAATACACGAAATTCACGTCAAGGTAATCGTATTAACAATGTAGAAACTACTGAAACTACAGATCAAAATACAAGTTTGGAAAGTCAAAACTTTAATTATATAAATTATAATGAACAATTCAATTCTGACTACGATTCTTCGGACGATAATTAGGTTGCGACAGTTGAAAATGTTATCACACCGCCTGCGGCATTGCAAAATATGACAATAACGATTGGTAATACAGACTATCACTTGCTCTTCGATTCCGGTAGCGGCTGCACAATTTTTAATATGTCATTCGCCAGAGAAATAATGTATAACTGTGCGCAATCTCAGTGGTCGGAGAAAAAACCACTAGAAGAAACCACTTTTTCGAACGATATAGTTGAAACTCTAGGCACTTTAAAAACGCTATTTCGATGTAATGACTGGAAAATTCAAAAAACAAAAATCGCGGTAGTAGCTGACGGATTTCGACCCATTCTCGGACGGGACCTTTTTGATCAATTAGGGATCACAATTTCACAGAAACCTTCCCCAAATACAGAAATCAATAATATAGAACCACCCTGTGCAATAAAAAAAAATTGCTAGCAAAAGAATTTCCAGAATTAATCTCTCGTTTAGAAAATTGAAACATCATACGGTCAATTCAAAACTTCACAGAAATTATTGAGTTACACATCAAAAAGGAAGAAAAATGCCAATTCATCTCCAAACAAAAGTAAAAACCGAAATTGAAAAATTGTTAAACGAAGGACATATCGAAAAACTAACAAATTGCTCAGACCAATTTTTTATTTCTCCGATAGTCATTACCGTCAAAAAGGATCAATCAATTCAGATAGCATTAGATTCTAAAAACCTGAATAATGCTATCCACACAAACATATATCAAATGCCGAATATAGATTCACTAATTCGAAAAATTTCACAAACACTGTCAACCGCACCGCAAGAGACGGTTTATTTTACGACTCTCGATTTGCAGTACGCATACAGCCAACTAAATTTACACAGTGATACGGCCCGCCATTGTTACTTCAATTTTGTAAGCGGAGATATGACCATTAGATTCTAAAATCCTGAATAATGCTATCCACAAAAACAAATATCAAATGCCGAATATAGATTCAATAATTCAAACGATTTCAAAAACACTGTCAACCGCACCGCAAGAGACGGCTTATTTTACGACTCTCAATTTGCAGTACGCATACAGCCAACTAAATTTACACAGTGATCAGGCCCGCCATTGTAACTTCAATTTTGTAAGCGGAGATATGACCATTAGATTCTAAAATCCTGAATAATGCTATCCACAAAAACAAATATCAAATGCCAAATATAGATTCACAAATCAAACGATTTCAAAAACACTGTCAACCGCACCGCAAGAGACGGCTTATTTTACGACTCTCGATTTGCAGTACGCATACAGCCAACTAAATTTACACAGTGATAAGGCCCGCCATTGTAACTTCAATTTTGTAAGCGGAGATATGACCGGCACATATCGTTTTAAAACGCAATTTTACGGTCTTACAGATATGCCGGCTGAATTTCAAAAAGAAATCGTGTTTATTCTTGCCGGTCTATACAATACATTCTGTTTTTTGGACAATATACTGATAGTGAGCAGAAGAGGAATAGAAAAACATCTCAATCTGGTACGGAAATGTTTGATAAAATTAGATCGAGCAAATGTTCGAATAAATCTCGCAAAATGTCATTTCGCTAGTGACAAGATTGAATGGCTCGGACAAAGTATAACACAAACAGGCACAACACCATTGTCAAATGAAACCGAGAAAATCGAAAAATTATCGTCGACCTCAAATCTCAAAAAATTAAGATCCTTCATGGGATCAGTTCACCACCTGGGCAAATTTATTCCGAACTTGTCGCAATTACGTTACCACTTCGACCTCTGCTTAAGAAAAATACGAAATTTATTTGGACGGATGAGCATGAAAAACAATTCAAATTGATAAAAGAGAAGATTGCCGAAACAACCAAAAAAAAGCATTTTAATCTGGATTTAGAAACACGTATAAAATGCGACGGTTGTCGTAAAGATTTGGGGGTGTGCATTAGAACAACGAACTCCAAACGGTTGGCACACCATGCCATTTGCATCGCGATTTCTGAACTCTGTGGAAGATAGATATAGCATCGATGAACTCGAGCTATTGGGTGTTGTCTGGTCTATTGAACACTTCAAATATTATTTATACGACAAGCCATTCACCGTAATAACTGATCATAGGGCTTTGTTTTCGATAATGAGGGAAAATAGAGCTAATAAATCTTACACCAGTCAACTAACACGATGGGTAGATAAACTACTGCTTTTTGAATTTATGATTGATCACCTCTCTGGTTCAAAAATGGGATTAGTTGACTATATCTCTCGCGACCGCAACAAAAAGCCGTTAATATATCTGCATATGGCGAGCAATTCATAGTAGCTAAACTGGATGTGATTAAGCGCAGAGCGAAACGTTTCTTTTTAAATTCCGAAAAATTACGTCGATTTCGCAGCGCGAAATCCACTTATGAAACAAGCCTCTAATACTCCAAATTCCACTTAAAATTTATGCAGTGAATTTGCACCGCGAAATCCAGAATATTCTTCAATTACCGAGAATAATAACTCACATAGCAAATTAGCCAAAAATAATTCAAATTCTAATATCCAAATCGCGACAGCAAACATTCCTCACTCGCTTTTTGCCTTGAATCGTTCTACTGATCATTTGCCAAATAATTTGAATAATTTCAAACGCATTGCTAACAAATTTATAACTGTCCTCTTGATGTCAAACTCTGATGCAAAAACTTTGACGCAAGTCAAACAATCGAAACGTTCCAAAGTTAGATTTGCCGACGAAGCAGGACCGTCAACAGCTCCAGCGGAACAAGCAACGCCCTCAACACCAAATACCGACACCACAACAGTCACGTCACCCTCAACCGACGACCTGTACACAGATGCTTTCAACTTCTCCCTTTCAAAAATCTTCTTCAGTACATTAATGGCCCGTCTAACCACCAAGGATGCGACTCTCCGAGAAGTAAGAGACTGCATCCTGACAGAAAATGAGGATCGATTTAAACAGATTTTGCCGCATATACACTCATTCTGGAAGGATATACACGTCAAAAATGGATGCGTGTTTATCGACGATAGGGTAGCCATTCCTAATGCGATCAAAGACGCGTACGTGGAAGCCATTCATGCCCCCCCCCACACTGGAAGCTGGGGTATGACACTTGTGGCGACTCATGCATGGTGGCCGTACATGCACAGGGAAATAATTACAAAGACGGCAAAGTGCAATCCTTGTGTTAAAATCTGTAAAAGTTTAAAGTTGATTATTCCTGCTAACAAATGGACACCATTAAAGTTATGCAAAGTATCAAATGAAGAAATTCAAATTGACTTTGGCGGACCAATTTATAATGTGAAAAATCAAGAAGTATACATCCTTGCATGTAGAGATCGATTTTCTAAATTTCCAACCGAAGTGGTGTTTCATAAAGCTAATGCAGCTAATGAAGCTAATTCCTTCAGGAGTATGTTTTGGTTCAACTAATACCCCGTTCAATTAGATTAGACCGAGCTCGATGTCAAACGGGACAACAAATTAAAGCATTTTGTGGTCAAAATAATATACAACTAATTGAAGCTCCAATACACGATCACAGAGCGATTGGACTAGTTGAAACGCTAATTCAAACAATCAAGAACCGTCTAGCTTGTATTAAAACGGCAGCGCGAAATCAATTTAATTTGAAAGCGTCGATAAATTCTATTATTTACCAGCTACGAATATGTCGTCAACAGACTATTAATATATCACCACTTGACAGAAAGCACATTTTGGCAGAAAGGCTAATACTCCATTAAGTAATATATCAACGAAACCCGATCTTAATAGTCTGACGTATAAACGTAGAAACCGAGGACCAAACGCTCGAATAAAAGCCTGAACGGAATGTATGAAGTTTTGGCGCCTGGCTCTTCAGTGGTGAAAACAGACACGTATACTTCGGTTATGAAAGAGCCCTGAAAACGAGATGTCTCAATCCGCAATTAAGACTTGGCGAAATTCGGAACTAAAGCGGAGCGGCAAACCGAACTGCAACTGTACGCTAACAGAAGACCGAAAGCTTCTACCGGAAACAATTACAGAAGACCTCAAAATTCACCACGCGAAAGAAGCAAGGAATAAGTTAGAAGGGGGAAAGCGAATGAAACACCGGAAAATAGCAGACCATGCCAGTGCGGTTTACTCGATTCACTCGAATGTCATCAGAGCTCTACGAGTGCGCATGCCCACGAAACCAAAAAAAGAACCGTCATAACAGCAACGCCATAGCCACCTACAGAAGACATATGCGATTTCACATCGCCAATGGAGCTGCAATCAACATCTATTGTAATTGCGGAGCCTCCAAATAAGCCCAAAAGGAAAGCTGCCACCAAGGCAACACCAGCACTAAAGCCACTGAAAAGAAAACGATCAACGCCTTCTGTCACGGAATCAGACGAATCACTGGCATCCGTTCAAAATTGCCCTCCCACAGCCTCTAGTTCTAGTGGACCTTCGCGAAGCAAACTTACGTGGCCCATGTTCCCCTGTACATACTTATCCAACGCAATACTACATTTCACGCAATTACGAGGGGCCAGAGATGTCAATGAGGGTCGGAGAGGCGGAGAGATTTTATGAGAGCGATAGTTAGTAATAACTTTCTTAAAAACATTATAGTACTATTTATAGTAACCAGTACATATAATATTCATTTTCTGATAAACTACTTTGTCGGTTATTTTTGTTCAGGAGGAAATGTGGTATAGTAGTACATTCATCATTAAGGGGCTATCAATTTGGTATACCAAATCCATTTAACTCAGTTAATCTTAATTTAGTTCATTTTAATTTAGTTTCAATTTTAGTTTCTTGTTGAAGATCAAATCTTGATATTTCATATTTCACCAATTTGTTTACATCCTGTGTCTGACAACTTTGTCTGTTCATGCCGTCTCATGATTTTGAATTGCCGCATTTGGAAACCAATTGTCGTGATCAAATTGTTGATCAGTTTTATGTGACTTAAATTTCCTCAATCTGCTCGATTTCGTAATTCAAGTTTAGTTGTCTCTCTTTTAAACTAAATTCCGCTCCGCCAAAGCACTATATTGTATCAAACAATTTTGAGTTACATTTCGCTAAGAGAAATACGAGTCTAATAAATAAACCTACTATCGTTCCGCCAAACTCACGCATAATCTGCGCACTCAGAATATCGGATTAATAAATTACGAAAATAACAACGAACTCGCTCCACGAAATAACAATTAAAGCGGAACAATGAATTCTGTAATTTGGCACCGCGAATCAACTCTGAATATAGATTGCAAAGCTGTATGACAGAGCTCATGGAGAATTTTCCCATGTTGATACTGTTTCTGAACAAAATATTTAGTTACAATTTCACTTTTTTTGGCTACCATTCCCTCAAAGTGGTACCTTCTATGCCAAGTTTATCTCAAAATAGGACTGCCCGGGTTGAATTTTTCAGCCCAAAATGATGTAAGAGTGGGGCTGCAATGGTAGGACTTTTTAGGAAAATGCAGCTCAAAACTCTTACGCCTTTTTGGGCTGCATTGGGCTTCCAAGGGGGGTAAAATGGTGTAAGAGTGAGGGTGTAAAAGACAGATCAAACCCCCCACTCTTACATCTTTTTTGGTCTGCCAAGGGGGGTAAAACGATGTAAGAGTTGGGGGGAAATTTGTCTTTTACCCCCTCACTCTTACACCATTTTACCCCCTTGGAAGCCCAAAAAGATGTAAGAGTGGGGGGTTAATTTGTCTTTTACCCCCCACTCTTACACCATTTTACCCCCCTTGGAAGCCCAATGCAGCCCAAAAAGACGAAAGAGTTTTGAGCTGCATTTTCCTAAAAAATCCTCCCAGTGCAGCCCCACTCTTACAACATTTTACCCCCCTTGCAGCCCGACTCTTACCTCATTTTACCCCCTCTGCACAAATTACCCCCTCACTCTTACACAGTTTTACCCCCCTTGGCAGCCCAATTCTTTTATCACTTTACCCCCTCTGGACAAATTACCTCCTCACTCTTACACCATTTTACCCCCCTTGGCAGCCCAATTCTTACATCATTTTACCCCCTCTGGACAAATTACCCCCTCACTCTTACACCATTTTACGCCCCTTGGCAGCCCAATTCTTACATCATTTTACCCCCTCTGGACAAATTACCCCCTTACTCTAACACCATTTTACCCTCCTTGGCAGCCCAATTCTTACATCATTTTACCCCCTCTGGACAAATTACCCCCTCACTCTTACACCATTTTACCCCCTTGGCAGCCCAATTCTTACATCACTTTACCCCCTCTGAACAAATTACCCCCTCACTCTTACACCATTTTACCTCCCTTGGCAGCCCAAACTCTTACATCATTTTACCCCCTCTGGACAAATTACCCCCTCACTCTTACACCATTTTACCCCCCTTGGCAGCCCAATTCTTACATCATTTTACCCCCTCTGATCAAATTACCCCCTCACTCTTACACCACTTTACCCCCCTTGGCAGCCCAACTCTTACATCAATTTACCCCCTCTGGACAATTTACCCCCTCACTCTTACACCATTTTACCCCCTTGGCAGCCCAATTCTTACATCATTCTACCCCCTCTGAACAAATTACGCCCTCACTCTTACACCATTTTACCGCCCTTGGCAGCCCAATTCTTACATCATTTTACCCCCTCTGGACAAATTACCCCCTCACTCTTACACCATTTTACCCTCCTTGGCAGCCCAATTCTTACATCATTTTACCCCCTCTGAACAAATTACCCCCTCACTCTTACACCATTTTACCCCCCTTGGCAGCCCAATTTTTACATCATTTTACCCCCTCTGGACAAATTACCCCCTCACTCTTACACCATTTTACGCCCCTTGGCAGCCCAATTCTTACATCATTTTACCCCCTCTGGACAAATTACCCCCTTACTCTAACACCATTTTACCCTCCTTGGCAGCCCAATTCTTACATCATTTTACCCCCTCTGGACAAATTACCCCCTCACTCTTACACCATTTTACCCCCTTGGCAGCCCAATTCTTACATCACTTTACCCCCTCTGAACAAATTACCCCCTCACTCTTACACCATTTTACCTCCCTTGGCAGCCCAAACTCTTACATCATTTTACCCCCTCTGGACAAATTACCCCCTCACTCTTACACCATTTTACCCCCCTTGGCAGCCCAATTCTTACATCATTTTACCCCCTCTGATCAAATTACCCCCTCACTCTTACACCACTTTACCCCCCTTGGCAGCCCAACTCTTACATCAATTTACCCCCTCTGGACAATTTACCCCCTCACTCTTACACCATTTTACCCCCTTGGCAGCCCAATTCTTACATCATTCTACCCCCTCTGAACAAATTACGCCCTCACTCTTACACCATTTTACCGCCCTTGGCAGCCCAATTCTTACATCATTTTACCCCCTCTGGACAAATTACCCCCTCACTCTTACACCATTTTACCCTCCTTGGCAGCCCAATTCTTACATCATTTTACCCCCTCTGAACAAATTACCCCCTCACTCTTACACCATTTTACCCCCCTTGGCAGCCCAATTTTTACATCATTTTACCCCCTCTGGACAAATTACCCCCTCACTCTTACACCATTTTACCCCCCTTGGCAGCCCAATTCTTACATCATTTTACCCCCTCTGGACAAATTATCCCCTCACTCTTACACCATTTTACCCCCCTTGGCAGCCCAATCCTTACATCATTTTACCCCCTCTGGACAAATTACCCCCTCACTCTTACACCATTTTACCCCCCTTGGCAGCCCAATTCTTACATCATTTTACCCCCTCTGGACAAATTAACCCCTCACTCTTAAACCATTTTACCCCCCTTGGCAGCCCAATTCTTACATCATTTTACCCCCTCTGATCAAATTACCCCCTCACTCTTACACCATTTTACCCCCCTTGGCAGCCTAAATCTTACATCATTTTACCCCTTCTGGAAAAATTACCCCCTCAATCTTACACCATTTTGCCCCCCTTGGCAGCCCAATTCTTACATCATTTTACCCCCTCTGAACAAATTACCCCCTCACTCTTACACCATTTTACCCCCCTTGGCAGCCCAACTCTTATATCATTTTACCCCCTCTGAACAAATTACCTCCTCACTCTTACACCATTTTAACCCCTTGGCAGCCCAACTCTTACATCATTTTACCCCTCTGAGCAAGTTACCCCACAAAATTGTGACTCTTACACAATTTTACCCTAGCAGCCCAACTCTGAACCCCCTCTGAACCCCCTCTGAACAAATTACCCCCTCACTCTTACACCATTTTACCCCCCTTGGCAGCCCAACTCTTATATCATTTTACCCCCTCTGAACAAATTACCTCCTCACTCTTACACCATTTTAACCCCTTGGCAGCCCAACTCTTACATCATTTTACCCCTCTGAGCAAGTTATCCCACAAAATTGTGACTCTTACACAATTTTACCCTAGCAGCCCAACTCTTAGCTCATATATATGGGTATATTTGCGGGTTTAAATTTTAATATTTCAACGTTTTATTTTGGTTGAAAGCATTAAAAAGTTTTTCTAAAGACAAAAACAAGCTGCAAAACGCAAAAGAAAGGTTATAAAAGAAAGTCTAAATTATCTCTATCTGATAGTGTATAAATGCTTCCATTGTTGTAAATAAACTGCTGTGACCTCAACGTAGCATAGTTCTTAATGGCCAGTTTGCATCCCATATAGAATAAGCGGATCAGTCAACAATCCATCACTCTGCTCAGAAGAATTTATTGACGCCGTCGTCGTAAATGAATCGTCATTGAAAGGATTCTCTTCAATGGTGAACGCCCCAGTTTGTTCAAGTGTGTTCACGCGAGCGCGCAATGCCGAAATTTCCGCTTTGAGAAGATCAATTTCCTTTTTCAGCTTTGAATATTCGTCTGAGGGTTTCACCTGATCTGTAGGTTCAGGTTTCACAAGTTTACAAATCAACCGACGACCGTTGAAAACAAGTGTTGACTGGAACATTTTCAAACTGAGGATTAGATAGTATTGTTGCTTGAATATTTTTAATAAATCAAACACCTGAAAGTACCACGAATGTATCAATTCATAGGTTTTTCTCGTTCTTGGAGTATAAAAATTCATTCAGTTGCAAGAAAAGACACTAAATGGTAAATTTAAGTTCTAAATTTACGGACTAAAACAAAAACAACAAAATGCCCCTATAATCATGTTCGAAATGGACCATCAGTGTCAATAGGTAGGTCAAGTCACCAAATTCAAAATAGATGAATTTAGCACTTATAGTATCAAGACGCTTGAACAAAAATTGGGAACTTTGTTCCACAATGTATCCAATTGGCTCAAAACAAGTTTGATAATCAGAAAAAGGGGTATTACTTAACCCAACTCTACTTTCTCAAGGATTTCGTACAATTGCAGAAGACAATACTTTGTTTCTTCAGTTTCAAAGAACATCATACTATGGCCCACTAAAAGGTTATCTTCGTCATTCAGCTGAACAAAACTGTTGGCTTGTGATCGACCGTAGGAGGCTGATTGCAGAAAAAAAGGTTCAGCCGAGCGCGTGTATACATGAGATCATGGATACGATTCCAAAATCAGCCTCAAATACTCATTATTACACCTGGCACTGTAATCGAAATTTTTAGGCATTGAATTCAACTTCGTTTCCTCTATCATTTCACGAAGAGGATCATCTACAATTTTGCTTGCCAAAATTTCCTTATTACGTACGTATCTTTGTGCTAATAGCTTGCATGTATTGACAGTGCCTGTAACCGGTTGA
>NC_134482.1:679813-692313 GCF_964194025.1 Convolutriloba macropyga | reverse complement strand
TAAGTTGTAAAGAACCTTATAAATTTTCTGCTATCAAGCTAATCGAAACTTAGTTTATTAAAAATGATACCTATGCGATGCAGGCAAAGAACCCGCAAAAACTAAAACAAAATTGTATAATATTTCTTTACTATCAAACTACTGGACGACGAGGGATGTCCACTCCAGGGGTCAGAGTGTGCCGAATAAGGATGCCTTTGGGCAAAATTAGAAAAGACTTCTGGATTAAGAGGCCGACTGCTACGTTGACTGGATGAGCCTTGACCAAGGCACAAAGGTGCGCCAGTACATCTATTTTTGCTTTCCATGGGTGATGTTTTGAGTTAGTTACAATAAATCACAGATCTGAAAATGAAATCATTAGGTTTGTCGTTATGTTTTAAACAAGAGTAATAGACCGCAATATAGCTTCGCTCAGCTTACAGCTATAAAAAAATTGATAACTTACAGCCCTCTCAACTCAAAAAAATACTCTGGAGGCTATCTCAGTTTCTGAAAAATAGAACTTCGCATTGTTATCTGAACATAACACTAGCTGATCACGAGAAATTACTACTATTCTAAATTAAATCGTTTAAAATCAAATCCTTCAAAACTGGCACATTATTATATTGAGTGTTTACGGGCACTGCTGCTATCGATTGTTTCAACAATGGAATCTGTCTTGTTGATATGCAGTAGTCGCACACCCACTCCACATTTTGTTCTTTCATAAAAAGATCGTAGGCCGTTTTCGAAAGACCTGCACACATCCTATGATAAGAGTTACTGCTGCAACCACTGAAACAATTCAGAGGGTCGTCACCCTCTTAAATGTCCTGTCGGCAGCTGGCACAAATTGCAATGTTCAAGTGTGTGATTGGGGCATTTACATTTACAGCATTACTAATTGGGGATTCAAAAACACTGAGATTTGTAACATAGTTCAAAGCTTCAAGGTCAATGTCAATGGTGTCAACGGATGGTGTCAAGCGCTTCTGGGGCTAAAATCGAGGGCAAGTTTACTGGCTAATTTCTCTAAAACGACGGAACAAAACTAAACCCCCTTAATACAGTTTGTAGCACTGCTTGAGATACGTATCATATTAAAAAATGAGCACAATCGGTGCATTCTTCGAGTAGTTATAGCAAAAAAAAGGTACCGTACCAACTGACCCCAGAAGAGGGATACTCCATATTCGGAGCTAAAATTGACCTTTTGAACTACATAAAATGGGTTGTAAAATATATATGGCAACAATCAGCATTATCAAACGAGTCTAACGAACTAACTATCGAGTCTAAATGAGCTAGTTTTAGTGGTCTAACATGCAGGTACAGCAAAAGTAACGGACACGAATAGGTGAAAATGGAGGTATGTGTCCTGGCAAATTTCTCGAAAACGGCTGAAAGAAACAAAACGCTATTTACAGGGATTCAAGTTCGGCTCAAGCTGAGTTCAAATCAACAAACAGATCAAAAATCGGTTCACTCTACGAGGAGATATTCCAAAATAAAGGTGCCGTACCAAATGAGCAAATAGGACAGGTACCCCCACTAACTGGGGATTCTAAAACGCTAACACTTGTTGGGTAAATCAAGTGTTTTGTTGTACCGAATTTTGGGTCACCCAGAATAGCCCGAAAATTCGAGCTATTTCAATTTTGAACATTAATAACTTTTTGATTAGGCCGATTTGGGAAACCAACCAAATACTGCAAGCAAGAAGGGTTCAGTGCTAACAAAATGCGACCACTCCTGTTTAATTTGGTCCAGTACTTCAGGAGATATTAACAATATACTGTTCTGTACCCCATTTTTTGGGCTAAAATCGAAGCCCAAGATCTCCGGAACCGACGTAGAACAACGTGAAACAGCGTTTCCGGCGTATTTGTTGGTGTAATTCTGGTCCACTTCCACGTTCTGGGTCACGGCAAACCTTTATGGTGAGGTGGGAAAAAATTTCCCACCTCCCCATGAAGGTTATGATGTTTTGTGTGTTTTGCCATAAAACAACATCCACAGAAATTTGATGAAATCGTGAAAAAAGTAAAATTGATGAATTAAGCTCATCAATTAATACAAGTAGCTCCAAAGACCTAAATGGTGCCTAGAAAACACAAATTGCACGCCGAAAAACCTGTTCTTTGCGCAAAACACCACTAATCGGTTAAAAATTGAGAATTGTTAATTTTTCCAGCGTTCACTGTTAAATAACCCTTTCACAAAAAACTTTTAGGAAGGCGACCAATAATTCCATCAAAGACGGGCTTAAAAGGAAGAGATTGCGCTCTAAATTACGCATTTTGATTCTTATTTGACAGAGAAACAAGTAAAAAGGTACAAAAACGGAGTGCCTTTTTTATGCGACGAAATAAACTTCGTTCCTCAGCATTTGCAGACTGTGCCAGAACATCCACCGTAAGTATCTAAATTCACCCGGGCATTAATCTGTTCTTAGACCTGGAATGATCAAAACCGATTAAGAGAAACTTTTAACTGCGAAAAAGCTGCTTTAAATAGCGTGTCCAAATGTTTTCCACAAAAAAAAATTGATAAATTGTCATTTCAGGAAAAAACTGTTGTAATTCTCCATTACCAATAGCTATTAGAAGTCTTTCAAGAAGCTAATGAAGGGAAATTGAAGAAACAAACAATAGCACACGAAAGAGGCGTCAGAAAAACTAAAAAGAGTCAATTAAAATTGAAAAACAAGTCGGAACTTTTTTAAAGACTTTACTTAATTTTTCTAGTTCTTAAAGTGCAGCATTGTTCGAGTGCTGCGTTCTTTCGACAATTGAAGTTCCGAAGTTGTATGACGTTGATAGACATTATGAGCACTAGGGTGAAATGAAAATTTGATGTTTGAGTTCACTTGTAATACAAAAGATTTCCTTCGGGTTATTAAGGATGAAAGAAGCTTACTTGAAATCTTATTAGTTTTAAAACTAAAAAAAACGACAAAATGAGGTTACGGTTGTTACGATATCTGAACTGTTGAATTTATATCACTTGTATGCTTAATAAAGAGCGAAAGTCTATTGAAAAAGTATCAAAAACTATCCTTGATAAACTTTACCCTCACTTATTTACAACATTTAAAATTCAAAAAATTTTTAAATGTGTCATAAATTTTCCCCAATTTTTGAGCCGTAACTCCCATTTCAATATTGTTTTGGCTTCAAAAGAGGTCCCATTTGGCAACAGAATGAGTTTAAAAGGGATTAAAAGGTTTGAGACATATGCGCATTTAGCATTTTCGGCAGGTACCTATTTTATCAGCGATATACCATGTAATCGCAACATAAAACGCATGGTTGACTATATTGCAGACACAACGTGTTTTATCACTCTCAACTGATTACTGACAATTGTTTCTTGTAGTACTAGCTACCTAATAAGGACTCAATATGATGGGACAATAGGAAAACATTTTGTACAGAACAAAAAGTCGAATAAAAAATTATATATCATAAGCTGGAACGCACTAGATGCTTTTGTTTGACCTTTTGATTGTTTACCACTTCACTCATCTTTGGCGAGAACAGATTGAACTATTTAAACGATCATTGAATTGTTTTCATGAAAACGAGTATTTGAAAAAGGTTATCGACGCTAAAATCTATATAAAAATAAAAATATTGTTTTTATTTCAAGTTTGGCTGTCAATAATTTTTTTTACCGGCATGAATGAAGAAAGCAGCGAGCAGGGCAAACATGAACTGTTTGGTGCCATCAAAATGCGACTATGCCGAACAGATTTGGTACAGTACCTCAGGAGATTTTAACAACTCCCTAAGTTAACCCCATTTTTCCAGCTCTTCTTAGAGCCCAAAAATGCCGAAAAAATTCTTGACGTTGTTAAAAGGTAACTCTAGCGTGTTTCTGGGAGTAATTTCAGTCCATTCATCTTTGCGTTCCCAGTTGAGTCAAACATTCATGGTAAGATGGGAAAAAATTTCCCGCCTCGCCATGAAGGTTATGGTGTTTCATCAGTTTTGATACTAAAACAACATACACCGAAACTTGACAAAATCATAAAAATAGAAATATTGTTGAAATACCATCAATCATTGATATAGCCAAATTAAGAGACTTGAGTAATGTCTGGAAAACACAAATTGCACGCAAAAAACTTGTTCGATTACAAAAAGCACACCTCAGCCAATAGAGTCTGAGATCTGAAACTGTTTTCAGGAATGAATCTTGAATAACCATTCAATAACAAATTTTCAAGACAAACAAATTAAATTGCATGCAGTAACAACTTAAGCGCCAACAATTGCGCTGCTGATTAGCCAGTTAGATGCCAAAACTATATAGAAGTTCAAAAAATATAAAACCTTGATTTACTTTTTTTAAAGCGATCAAATGCATTTATTGTTGCGCATTTGAAGATTCTTCTTAAATAATTCTTTTAAAATGTTTAAACTATCACATTGTAGAACTGCAAGACGGCTCTTGCTGTTGTGAATGCCCAAAAGTAACTGACTTTTAAAATGAGCCAAAACTTGAGTAAAAAATTTCCTTCTGAAACCAGAACAGATTTAATTGAACCGAACGCAAACCAAACACATTAATTTTTCTTTTCACTCCTATAAACTGTGGGCATGTTTTTAGGTATTTATTCACCAGCTACTTTGGATTTTTGGAACTGAATTTTTTTCTGGTTGATTAATGACATGAACTGGAGAAGATATCATTAGGCTTCCAAAGTTCTGCACGGCCTCACAAGTGGCGTAACAGGTTTTTGCTATTTCTAACTAATTCAAGTTAAACTTTGTGAACGTTAGGTGTACCTGCTGAGCAGATTAATGTCTGAAAAAATACTTTGGAAAAATTTCGAAACTTGATACGGCCTTATACGGCGCCGTACTAAGTTTTTTAGTTTTCATAGATGTGAAAAGTGCCAAAAATTATTGAAGAAATGACTTGTATGAGATAATCGTTCTTTTTAAAACCAATTTTAGGAAGGTAGACTTTAAAAATTGGCAATTACATCAATTAGATACGGTGTCGTAGAAAACTTATTACGGCCTTATGCGGTGCCGTACAAAGTTTTGTAAGTTTTCTAAGGCAGCGTATAAGTGTTAGTAAGTTTTCAAAGTTTCCTCTAAGGTAGTCAGCCTGAGAAATCTGACAACGTGTTAAGTACTTATATCTCAGACCACCTAGAACGATAATTCCTTCTGATTTAGAACCCAATTGGACTTTCCCACTCCTACTTAGGCCTTCAATTTATTTGAACAAGTCCTTCACTATACTGAAAAACACTTTTTGTTAAACTGTATAAAGATGGTATTTTGAGTGCCGAATCTGACAACGTGTTAAATACTTCTATCTCAGACCAACTAGAACGATGATTCCTTCTCATTTGGAACCTATTTGGACTTTCCCACTCCTATTTGGGCCCTCAATTGATTTGAACAAGTCCTTCACTATATTGAAAAACACTTTTTGTTAAACTGTATAAAGATGGTATTTTGAGTGCAACATCTGACAACGTGTTAAATACTTCTATCTCAGACCAACTAGAACGATGATTCCTTCTCATTTAGAACCTATTTGGACTTTCCCACTCCTGCTTAGGCCCTCAATTGATGAATAATGGCAGCTACATGAGGATCATATGTCAATACCGCTTCTATATTAATGTTATCCAGTTTTACAGAGATTTATTTTATGCAGGAATAATAGTTTCTGATTTAATTTATAAGGAAGAGTGATTGGATTAAAGTTGATACACTTTAAAACCACTTTTAAACTTTCTCTAAACCGTTTAACTGAAACCATTTTTTTAGGTGACGCTCGGAATCGATTTGTGAGCAGCCTATACATAAACAGAGGCGCCTGAAAAATAAAAATACCAATTTTTGCAAAATTGTTGCACAACTGCCTTTTTGAATTTTTTTGAGCACTCACTGAAAGTATTTTTTGGTTTTTGATGTAGTGTAGGTCGACAAATATTAGCTCAAATTGCTTCATATAAGTATCATTGTAAAGCTTTTGTAATAAACTTCAACATTTTGTTTGATAATTTTACTAAAATTAAACAATTATGTACTGCAGAAAGTTATTTTAAAAATTAAGGTAAGTTAATGTAATTTTACCTTAACACAGTTCAGGTATTTTTTTTACCTTAACTCAAGTTAAGGTAAAGATAAGGTAATTTTTACCTTAATTTTACCTTAACAAAGGTTTAACTTAACTGCGTTAAGGTAAATGTACCTGAGTTTTTTTTAATGTGTAGTTATGGGGGGTAATTCCTGAAAAGTCCTCCCATTGCAGCCCATTGCAGCCCACTCTTACATGGCAATTTAAGTCATGGGGGTAAATCCTGAAAAAACCTCCCATTGAAGCCCATTGCAGCCCACTCTTACATGGCAATGTTAGTCATGGGGGGGGGTAATTCCTGAAAAGTCCTCCCATTGCAGCCCATTGCAGCCCACTAATACATGGCAATTTCAGTCATGGGGGGTAATTCCTGAAAAGTCCTCCCATTGCAGCCCATTGCAGCCCACTATTACATGGCAATGTTAGTCATGGGGGGTAACTCCTGAAAAGTCCTCCCATTGCAGCCCCTTGCAGCCCACTATTACATGGCAATTTCAGTCATGGGGGTAATTCCTGAAAAGTCCTCCCATTGCGGCCCATTGCAGCCCTGTATTACATGGCAAGGTTAGTCATGGGGGGTAATTCCTGAAAAGTCCTCCCATTGCAGCCCATTGCAGCCCACTCTTACATGGCAATTTCAGTCATGGGGGGTAAATCCTGAAAAGTCCTCCCAATGAAGCCCATTGCAGCCCACTCTTACATGGCAATGTTAGTCATGGGGGTAATTCCCGAAAAGTCCTCCCATTGCAGCCCATTGCAGCCCACTCTTACATGGCAATTTAAGTCATGGGAGTAAATCCTGAAAAAATCTCCCATTGAAGCCCATTGCAGCCCCCTCTTACATGGCAATGTTAGTCATGGGGGGTAATTCCTGAAAAGTCCTCCCATTGCAGCCCATTGCAGCCCACTATTACATGGCAATTTCAGTCGTGGGGGGTAATTCCTGAAAAGTCCTCCCATTGCAGCCCATTGCAGCCCACTATTACATGGCAATGTTAGTCATGGGGGGTAACTCCTGAAAAGTCCTCCCATTGCAGCCCCTTGCAGCCCACTATTACATGGCAATTTCAGTCATGGGGGTAATTCCTGAAAAGTCCTCCCATTGCGGCCCATTGCAGCCCACTATTACATGGCGATGTTAGTCATGGGGGGTAATTCCTGAAAAGTCCTCCCATTGCAGCCCATTGCAGCCCACTATTACATGGCAATTTCAGTCGTGGGGGGTAATTCCTGAAAAGTCCTCCCATTGCAGCCCATTGCAGCCCACTATTACATGGCAATGTTAGTCATGGGGGGTAACTCCTGAAAAGTCCTCCCATTGCAGCCCCTTGCAGCCCACTATTACATGGCAATTTCAGTCATGGGGGTAATTCCTGAAAAGTCCTCCCATTGCAGCCCATTGCAGCCCACTCTTACATGGCAATTTCAGTCATGGGGGGTAAATCCTGAAAAGTCCTCCCAATGAAGCCCATTGCAGCCCACTCTTACAAGGCAATGTTAGTCATGGGGGTAATTCCCGAAAAGTCCTCCCATTGCAGCCCATTGCAGCCCACTCTTACATGGCAATTTAAGTCATGGGAGTAAATCCTGAAAAAATCTCCCATTGAAGCCCATTGCAGCCCCCTCTTACATGGCAATGTTAGTCATGGGGGGTAATTCCTGAAAAGTCCTCCCATTGCAGCCCATTGCAGCCCACTATTACATGGCAATTTCAGTCGTGGGGGGTAATTCCTGAAAAGTCCTCCCATTGCAGCCCATTGCAGCCCACTATTACATGGCAATGTTAGTCATGGGGGGTAACTCCTGAAAAGTCCTCCCATTGCAGCCCCTTGCAGCCCACTATTACATGGCAATTTCAGTCATGGGGGTAATTCCTGAAAAGTCCTCCCATTGCGGCCCATTGCAGCCCACTATTACATGGCGATGTTAGTCATGGGGGGTAATTCCTGAAAAGTCCTCCCATTGCAGCCCATTGCAGCCCACTATTACATGGCAATTTCAGTCGTGGGGGGTAATTCCTGAAAAGTCCTCCCATTGCAGCCCATTGCAGCCCACTATTACATGGCAATGTTAGTCATGGGGGGTAACTCCTGAAAAGTCCTCCCATTGCAGCCCCTTGCAGCCCACTATTACATGGCAATTTCAGTCATGGGGGTAATTCCTGAAAAGTCCTCCCATTGCAGCCCATTGCAGCCCACTCTTACATGGCAATTTCAGTCATGGGGGGTAAATCCTGAAAAGTCCTCCCAATGAAGCCCATTGCAGCCCACTCTTACAAGGCAATGTTAGTCATGGGGGTAATTCCCGAAAAGTCCTCCCATTGCAGCCCATTGCAGCCCACTCTTACATGGCAATTTAAGTCATGGGAGTAAATCCTGAAAAAATCTCCCATTGAAGCCCATTGCAGCCCCCTCTTACATGGCAATGTTAGTCATGGGGGGTAATTCCTGAAAAGTCCTCCCATTGCAGCCCATTGCAGCCCACTATTACATGGCAATTTCAGTCGTGGGGGGTAATTCCTGAAAAGTCCTCCCATTGCAGCCCATTGCAGCCCACTATTACATGGCAATGTTAGTCATGGGGGGTAACTCCTGAAAAGTCCTCCCATTGCAGCCCCTTGCAGCCCACTATTACATGGCAATTTCAGTCATGGGGGTAATTCCTGAAAAGTCCTCCCATTGCGGCCCATTGCAGCCCACTATTACATGGCGATGTTAGTCATGGGGGGTAATTCCTGAAAAAGTCCTCCCATTGCAGCCCATTGCAGCCCACTATTACATGGCAATTTCAGTCGTGGGGGGTAATTCCTGAAAAGTCCTCCCATTGCAGCCCATTGCAGCCCACTATTACATGGCAATGTTAGTCATGGGGGGTAACTCCTGAAAAGTCCTCCCATTGCAGCCCCTTGCAGCCCACTATTACATGGCAATTTCAGTCATGGGGGTAATTCCTGAAAAGTCCTCCCATTGCAGCCCATTGCAGCCCACTATTACATGGCAATGTTAGTCATGGGGGGTAATTCCTGAAAAGTCCTCCCATTGCAGCCCATTGCAGCACACTCTTACATGGCAATTTCAGTCATGGGGGGTAAATCCTGAAAAGTCCTCCCAATGAAGCCCGTTGCAGCCCACTCTTACAAGGCAATGTTAGTCATGGGGGTAATTCCCGAAAAGTCCTCCCATTGCAGCCCATTGCAGCCGACTATTACATGGCAATTTCAGTCATGGGGGGTAATTCCTGAAAAGTCCTCCCATTGCAGCCCACTCTTACATGGCAATGTTAGTCATGGGGGGGGGGGGTAATTCCTGAAAAGTCCTCTCATTGCAGCCCATTGCAGCCCACTCTTACATGGCAATTTCAGTCATGGGGGGTAAATCCTGAAAAGTCCTCCCATTGCAGCCCATTGCAGCCCACTCTTACATGGCAATTTCAGTCATGGGGGGTAATTCCTGAAAAGTCCTCCCATTGCAGCCCATTGCAGCCCACTATTACATGGCAATTTCAGTCGTGGGGGGTAATTCCTGAAAAGTCCTCCCATTGCAGCCCATTGCAGCCCACTATTACATGGCAATGTTAGTCATGGGGGGTAACTCCTGAAAAGTCCTCCCATTGCAGCCCCTTGCAACCCACCATTACATGGCAATTTCAGTCATGGGTTAATTCCTGAAAAGTCCTCCCATTGCGGCCCATTGCAGCCCACTATTACATGGCAATGTTAGTCATGGGGGGTAATTCCTGAAAAGTCCTCCCATTGCAGCCCATTGCAGCACACTCTTACATGGCAATTTCAGTCATGGGGGGTAAATCCTGAAAAGTCCTCCCAATGAAGGCCCGCTGCAGCCCACTCTTACAAGGCAATGTTAGTCGTGGGGGGTAATTCCCGAAAAGTCCTCCCATTGCAGCCCATTGCAGCCCACTATTACATGGCAATTTCAGTCATGGGGGGTAATTCCTGAAAAGTCCTCCCATTGCAGCCCACTCTTACATGGCAATGTTAGTCATGGGGGGGGTAATTCCTGAAAATTCCTCTCATTGCAGCCCATTGCAGCCCACTCTTACATGGCAATTTCAGTCATGGGGGGTAAATCCTGAAAAGTCCTCCCATTGCAGCCCATTGCAGCCCACTCTTACATGGCAATTTCAGTCATGGGGGGTAATTCCTGAAAAGTCCTCCCATTGCAGCCCATTTGCAGCCCACTCTTACATGGCAATTTTAATCAGGGGGGGTAATTCCTCAAAAGTCCTCTCATTGCATCCCAACTCTTACATCATTTTACCCCCTCTGAACAAATTACCCCCACACTCTTACATCAATTTACCCCCCATAGACAAATTACCCCCCCCCCCCACTCTTACATCAAAATGGGAGGATTTTAGGGAGGACATTCGACCCGGGTGGAGCTAACATATCCAAAGGTAGTTTAGACTTTTCTGTTCCGCAGAGTAGTCTGTCAGATGAGAGATGTAGTCTCCTAATGACACTCCCTTCTCTTTTGCCTCCAATGTGTACGACTCATATTGGTATTGACAGCAGTGAACTGAAACAAGGCGAACCTCAAAACATTCCAACCAGTCAAACCGATTGTAACGTATCACATTGATTTTTTTTTAAAAAAATATCCTTCATACTATGCTGAGTAAATAGATGAATGAGAATCCTGAGTTAAGCTTTATTTCAATCGCTTTCCTGATCCAGAAATCTTAACGGTTTTAAACGTAAGAAGATTGTCGTTATGTTCGCGGTGAGTTAGACATAGACAATGAAATCGCTTACGTTTTTTTGGTGTCTTCGCCATATGAGATTATACACGAAGGCAATCGGCCGTATGTTTAGTAGTTAAACGTGCGAAGTCTTTGGTGTGTTTGAGTTTAAACTTAAAAAAATTTGTTATATTCGGTTTCTCACGAGTTCCAAACGTAACAAATCTTTAGTGTGTTCAGTTTTTCACGACAGATTGTTGTATGTTGGTTTTGTTCGGTATGATCTGCGTTTAACACAAGATAATCATTGATAGGCTCGGTTCCATGCGTTCGGCTTAATCGGTTTCGTAGATTTGGCGTTAGGTTTCAAATGTAAGAACGGTCAGTATGTTCGTTTTCATAAATCATTTTTTTCTTAATTTCCTTGGTCACGCCAACGCTCCGTGAGGTTGATTCGACGGACTGAAATCCCAAGCATGTTCCACAAGTTTAGTGACTTTAATTTGAGAAGCAAACAAAAATTATTACTTCTTCAGCAGAAATTCAATCAATATCGAATTTTGTTCCGAAAAAAATTGTCTCTAAGAAGAGCAGTTGACAACCATGTGACTAGATAGCTATCATAACGTACTACAAATTAAACAAAGAAACCCAAACATTGTTTAACAAAACGGACAATTTCATCCGTTTCGAATCAATCACACCACAAAACATAACATAATCTCCTACTTTTAAAACTGAATATGCCCAATCTGGGAATTCGAGCATGCGAAAGCTTTTTCGTGTCCCAGAATAAACATACCAAAAATTTTCACGTTTAAAGGCGAAAATCCGCAAAAAAAACCGAGCATACCAAATATTTCTTGTGTTGATATCTGAGCTTAAGGAACTGAAAGTTTTATTCGAAGTTCTGGTCTAGATTTCTCCCTTTAAAAGTTTGCAATAAAAATGGAACTAGATCGAAAACATTAAATAATATCATCCGAACTAAGGGATTTTAAAGCGAAAATATGTGACTACAAATTCATTACGAAGATCTCATGTTTTTGAAAATTCTGATTCGACCTTGATAAATTTGACAAATTTATCTACATGGCACTAGAATAAATCTCTAACTGCTTCACTAACTGACTTTCTCTTGCTGATAGGAATAGACGAAAATCAGTCAAATCTCAAAAAACTATTTATTTGATATCTTCTGATAAAAACAATGAGCACAAAAAACTCAATTGAAGCAAGTGTTTTTTCAAACCAGGAACATTTACACGGCACTCAAATCAAAGTAACTGATTTTCAAATCAGCGCTATTGTTAAAGGAGAAAAATCAAAGTCCGGGTCGAGGTTTGGCGGTGAATTTTTGTAAGAAATGCGGTGAAATGCGGTGAAAAAAAATAATTTTCACCGCGTATTTCTTACATCTTTTTGCGGTGAATTCGGTGAATCGCGGTGAATTATTTATTTTTCACCGCATCTAGCGGTGAAAAAAAATAAGTCACCGCTTGAGAGAAAGCGGTGAATTATTTATTTCACCGCATTCACCGCATTCACCGCATTTCTTACATTAATTTGCCATAATAGTCTATGCGGTGAATTTTTGTAAGAAATGCGGTGAATTTGGTGGTGAATTTTTGTAAGAAATGCGGTGAATTTGGTGGTGAATTTTTGTAAGAAATGCGGTGAAAAGCGGAGAATTATTTTTTTTCACC
>NC_134482.1:617158-677113 GCF_964194025.1 Convolutriloba macropyga | reverse complement strand
TGGAGTGAACGTGAAAGAAAGCAATTGCTAGTTTTGTTTTCAATTTCAGGGTTTTGGACTGCTACTTTTTTATAGATCAATGTTCTCAAGAAAAGTTGATTGGACTATCCTAAGCCAGTGCGATTTGTATGCTGTTAAGCGCAAAGTTGAGAATTGCTTTCTTAGCGCTGAATGTTTGGTAAGGCCACTTTCTGAAAGGTTATTCGATCAAAATGTTTTAACTAAGGAATTATGGAGAGAGACTTATGAGGTTGTCTGCAAGTCTTACGAGGATCTGAGCCCAACTTTCAAAATTGTTTGCGATAATTATGATGGCTATCGGTTGTTATATGTTGGAAAAGAAGATCTGAAACCCTCAGCTGTAATCAAAGGGCCAGTTGGTTTTGTGAGGGCAATTCCTGATGGAGTAACCGATTGGTCTGTCATGCGATCTGAAAGAACTGGTGAAAGCTTACTATTAGTTGGTCCTATACGTTTCGTAAATTCAGACTGCGACCCCAATTGCGAGTATGATTTTTCCAGTAGCTCTGGTATTGTCCAACTCAGAACAAAAAGACGAATCACAAAGCAGTCTGAGCTTTTGGTAAAATATGGTCCAGAGTTTTTTGAACAAAATCAATGTAAGTGCCGTACCTGCGACAACTTGTTAAGCGAATCAACTAATTCAGATTTTTGTCTATATTTGAATGAGTTTATCAGCGAAATTGTACGAGAGTCGTTTGATGAGCTGGTTGCGTATACTGTGAGCAGCGTCACCAAACCCAAAAAGAAACGACTAAGACAGAAGGAGCGTGTCGAAATGTATAACAGGTTAACCACGGCTGCAGTCAGTCACCAACAAAACATAGAAATTCCTTCAACGTCCCAAAGCAGTTACATCACTATACGGAGCAACCAACTTCCCGCAGAGTTTTGTGTAAAACAGGACTCACAAGTTTTTGAATCAAGTTTTTCCGAAGAGAATTCGATAACCGAGGACGCCATTGATAACGCTTGCTTTAGTTCTTCGATGCCTCGAGCGTCGTCTCCTCTGAAATATCGGCAGACATTTTCATGCTCTGTGTCATCAATTTCTATAAACGGCTTGGAAGAAGAAACAGAAGAAAGTCGACAGAACAATTTATTATTTTCTGGGGGTTATGTCACAGTAAAACAGGCGAGTTCTCTTCTCGATTTATTTAGTTCACGGTTCTCTTTATCCGATGAAGCGTCTGTGAATTTATATTCTGTTTTTCATGCTCTTATCCGGAATGATAATCAGCTGCCTTCTGGTTATTCTTTAGTTAGACAAATGAAGGATGATCTCCAAGACCAGACGCGAGCTTTTTTTTGCAGCACCAAAGGTAATGTCCTTAATCGCAACTTCAGAAATCAACTACAAAAAAAAATACAGCGCAACATTCATCAAATTTCTGCCTACTCAGAATTCAGACGCAGAAATTCTGATATAGACCTTAATACAAAAATTGCTCCAATCGTTTGTCCTGAAACCAGCTCAGTCTTGGAAATGAATCTTGTTCTTTCAACAGACGGCGTGAATATAAAGAAGTCAACTTATGAGAAGGAATTGTGGCCAGTTTGGCTTCAGTGCTCCGATATGCCTCCAATTTTGCGGATGTCAAGGAATAATATTGTCTTAGCGTGTCTTTACGTGGGTTCCGGCTCCCCAAATTGGAATGAGATTGTGCCTCGGTTGAGAGCTGAGCTAGTTTCTCCGATAGAAATTGTCAATTCTCCTTTTCCTGGAGCAAGCATTTCTTTCAAAGTGCGCCTACTGGTTGCAGATATGTGTGCCAAAGCCCACGTTTTGAACATGATTCAGTTTAACGGATACTTTGGGTGCCATTTTTGTACAGCTGAAGGCAAGACTATTGGAAAAACGCATGCTTACTACCCTTACGGGCAGAATGGTAACGTTCGTGAGCCAGAGCTGAACGATCAATATATCCATAAAGCAGAACTCCTCTCGTCAAGCGGTGCGCAGAATGTCTTTCGCGTGAAAGGACGCAGTGCTTTTAGCGATATTGTTTGCGGTCTTCCTCTGACAGCACCGGTGGACTATATGCATTGCGTCTTATTAGGAGTTTTCCCGGAACTGCTTAGACTTATTATTAGGAAGTTGACCACAGCTACGAAAAGAGAAATAAATGACACTGTGAGTTCGCTTGCTTGTCCTCGTGAACTCATCAGCTACTCCCGAAAAATCCGTTCTTTAGACGATATTGGCCAGTTCAAAGCTAATGAGTTTTTTAACTGGATGTTCTACGTTAGCCCTATTGTTTTTCGCAATAGGATCTCTGAGACTTTGTTCGAGAGTTTATTAAATCTCGTTTTTGGTGTTCGATTGCTGCTTGAGTCAAGTCGCGAAAAAGACATCTTGATATCGGAAAATCTTTTAGGTCAGTTCTGTTCCGGTATAGTTGATGTGTTTGACGGAAACGAACGCTCTGAGACAATTAACGTTCACTCCTTGCGCCATCTTCCGGACCAAGTTAGACGATTCGGACCACTGTTTTCCTTTTCGGCGATGAGCTTTGAGTCAGCTAACCGAATTTTAAGTGAAGTCTATAGTGGTTCGCATCACGAGTGCGAGGCTATTTGTCGTCGATTCCTGCAGAAGCAGCGGCTATTAGATATTCATCAGACAAGTGAGGATAACCCATGCGGCCGACTCGTCAAGCAACTTCTTCGTCTGGACCATTCTCATACAAACAACTTTTCTAATTTTATGAAAGAAGCTGAAAGTCTTAGCTATGCTCGCTTAACTTATCCAAACGTAATATTTCTTAATCGGTTCAAAAAAAAACAGTTTGTATTTTGATTCACCATCCTACTCCCGAGCACCATCATCTGGAGCGTGCAACAGTTTTGTGCGTTAAAAGAGGGAGGACACTGAAATCTTTGGGCAAATACTGTACTTTTTGTCAATACCGAATGAATCTTACCATGGATAAGTTCTCGCCAGTGTTCAGGAGTACGAAATTGTAAAGAAAATAGGCCCTGTGAAAGGATTTTTTTATGTTCTCAAGAAAACTGGTAAAGAAGACTTGATTGATGTAGACACACTTACTAAAGTTTTTTGTGTTCCGTCTTCTGGGTTTGAATTCTTCGTTATTAAACTTTGTACCGCTTTCGACCATTCCTAAATTATAAAATAAAATTCTGAAAGCTAATTGTTCCCTTAGGTTGTTGGTGTTGGTTACTTTTAAAGTGAAAATTTCAATAAAATATTTAGAAGTGACTACAACTATTTTACTATTAATAGTTTTAGAAGGCAAACTCGTAATGTTAGTTACGGGTTTTGACTTCGCGACTAATTGCTTCCCACCAAACATTGTCATTTCAAGGCTATTATGCTATTAATAGTTTTCCATCAGAGCATCTACAGCACTAGCTGTTGGTGCTCGTTGCTTTTTCAAAAATTTTAATAAAACAACCAAGTGTGACTAGAACTATTTTACTATTAATAGTTTTAGAAGGCAAACTCGTAACGCTAGTTACGGGTTTTGACTTCGCGACTAATTGCTTCCCAACAAATATTGTCATTTGAAGGCTATTATGCTATTAATAGTTTTCCATCAGAGCATCTACAGCACTAGCTGTTGGTGCTCGTTGCTTTTTAAAAATTTTATTAAAACAACCAAGTGTGACTAGAACTATTTTACTATTAATAGTTTTAGAAGGAAAACTCGTAATGCTAGTTACGGGTTTGACTTTGCGACTAATTGCTTCCCACCAAACATTGTCATTTGAAAGCTGTTATGCTATTAATAGTTTTCCATCAGAGCACCTACAGCACTAGCTGTTGGTGCTCGTTGCTTTTTAAAAATTTTTAATAAAACAACCAAGTGTGACTAGAACTATTTTACTATTAATAGTTTTAGAAGGCAAACTCGTAACGCTAGTTGCGGGTTTTGACTTCGCGACTAATTGCTTCCCACCAAATATTGTCATTTGAAGGCTATTATGCTATTAATAGTTTTCCATCAGAGCATCTACAGCACTAGCTGTTGGTGCGCGTTGCTTTTTAAAAATTTTAATAAAACAACCAAGTGCGACTAGAATTATTTTACTATTAATAGTTTTAGAAGGCAAACTCGTAATGCTAGTTACGGGTTTTGACTTCGCCACTAATTGCTTCCCACCAAACATTGTCATTTGAAAGCTGTTATGCTATTAATAGTTTTCCATCAGAGCACCTACAGCACTAGCTGTTGGTGCTCGTTGCTTTTTAAAATCCAAAAATTTTGAATTATGACCTGTTTTGCAGACTAGAGTTGTGTTTATCGGAGATTCAAATCTCCGAGACGCAACCCCGCTTTTGCGGATGAATGAGCGGGTATGCCGCTATCAGTAAGTTTACTTCGGTTTGTATTGATGGCTTAGTCTTGTCTGTTCATTACATTTAGTTCTTATTTTTACAGCCCTTCGTATGACGGCAAGGGTGGCCGTAGATCAATTCATCTGCGAACCATGATCGAGGGACTCAAACGTTACTCCCACATCTTTATTATTTGCGGGGATAACGATGTAAATAGTATAAGTGTCGACGAAATTTACCGGAACTAAGTTTTTGTTATTCGCGCATAGTTCGATTCAGTGGGTTGCTGCCTCGAGCGGACTTCGACAAAAATATACGCGAAGCCAATAATAATTATTTGGCGGAACATTTAAAGGACAGATACAAAAGTCCAAAGTTAGTTAAGAAGACTGACTTTGATGAGCATGGTCGGGATAGATGTCATTTACGACATACTACAAATGGTTTGAATCATCTCATGGCCCACTGCCTTAGCTTCTTAATTGACTCATTTGGAACTCTCCAATAAATGAACTACTTGCTTTAAACTGAGCAAACTGTGCCCTTGTATATATTTGCTTTTTTTCTCTAATTTATTTTTCCTTCTTCTGCTGCAATTTTTGTTTAGAAGAAAGCTGGGTCAACGACTTCAACCGTCAGAAAGAGAAAATGGATGTAAAGCAAACAGGTCTTGGTCAACTTTGATCAGACCAAACAAACTTTGGCCACCCTGGGTCAGACCAATCAGACTTTGGCCATCCTTGGTCAGAACAAACAGACTTCGGCTACCCTTGGTCAGACCAAACAGACTTCGGCCACCCTTGGCCAGACCAAACAGACGTTGGCCACCCTTGGTCAGACCAAACAGACGTTGGCCACCATTGTTCAGACCAAACAGACTTCGGCCACCCTTGGTCAGACCAAACAGACGTTGTCCACCCTTGGTCAGACCGAACAGACTTTGCCCACCATTGGTCAGACCAAACAGACTTCGGCCACCCTTGGTCAGACCAAACAGACTTTGCCCACCATTGGTCAGACCAAACAGACTTCGGCTACGCTTGGTCAGACCAAACAGACTTTGCCCACCATTGGTCAGACCAAACAGACTTCGGCTACCCTTGGTCAGACCAAACAGACGTTGGCCACCATCGGTAAGACCAAACAGACGTTGGACACCATTGGTCAGACCAAACAGACGTTGGCCACCATTGGTCAGAACAAACAGACTTCGGCCACCCTTGGTCAGACCAAACAGACGTTGGCCACCATTGTTCAGACCAAACAGACTTCGGCCACTCTTGGTCAGACCAAACAGACTTTGCCCACCATTGGTCAGACCAAACAGACTTCGGCTACCCTTGGTCAGACCAAACAGACTTTGCCCACCATTGGTCATACCAAACAGACTTCGGCTACCCTTGGTCAGATCGATTTTACGAAATGAAGGTATTTGCGATCGATTTTGCGAAAAGAAGATATTTTCGATAGAAGGTTTTGCGAAATGAAGGTATTTGCGATCGATTTTGCGAAACGAAGGTATTGCGAAAAGAAGATATTTGCGATCGATTTTACGAAATGAAGGTATATGCGATCGATTTTGCGAAAAGAAGATATTTTCGAAAGAAGTTTTTGCGAAATGAAGGTATTTGCGATCGATTTTGCGAAACGAAGGTATTGCGAAAAGAAGATATTTGCGATCGATTTTATGAAATGAAGGTATTTGCGATCGATTTTGCGAAAAGAAGATATTTTCGAAAAAAGGTTATGCGAAATGAAGGTATTTGCGATCGATTTTGCGAAACGAAGGTATTGCGAAAAGAAGATATTTGCGATCGATTTTACGAAATGAAGGTATTTTCGATCGATTTTGCGAAAAGAAGATATTTTCGAAAGAAGTTTTTGCGAAATGAAGGTATTTGCGATCGATTTTGCGAAACGAAGGTATTGCGAAAAGAAGATATTTGCGATCGATTTTACGGAATGAAGGTATTTGCGATCGATTTTGCGAAAAGAAGATATTTTCGAAAGAAGTTTTTGCGAAATGAAGGTCTTTGCGATCGATTTTGCGAAACGAAGGTATTGCGAAAAGAAGATATTTGCGATCGATTTTACGAAATGAAGGTATTTGCGATCGATTTTGCGAAACGAAGATATTTTCGAAAGAAGGTATTGCGAAATGAAGGTATTTGCGATCGATTTTGCGAAACGAAGGTATTGCGAAAAGAAGATATTTGCGATCGATTTTACGAAATGAAGGTATTTGCGATCGATTTTGCGAAAAGAAGATATTTTCGAAAGAAGGTTTTGCGAAATGAAGGTATTTGCGATCGATTTTGCGAAACGAAGGTATTGCGAAAAGAAGATATTTGCGATCGATTTTACGAAATGAAGGTATTTGCGATCGATTTTGCGAAAAGAAGATATTTTCGAAAGAAGTTTTTGCAAAATGAAGGTATTTGCGATCGATTTTGCGAAACGAAGGCATTGCGAAAAGAAGATATTTGCGATCGATTTTACGAAATGAAGGTATTTGCGATCGATTTTGCGAAAAGAAGATATTTTCGAAAGAAGGTATTGCGAAATGAAGGTATTTGCGATCGATTTTGCGAAACGAAGGTATTGCGAAAAGAAGATATTTGCGATCGATTTTACGAAATGAAGGTATTTGCGATCGATTTTGCGAAAAGAAGATATTTTCGAAAGAAGTTTTTGCGAAATGAAGGTCTTTGCGATCGATTTTGCGAAACGAAGGTATTGCGAAAAGAAGATATTTGCAATCGATTTTACGAAATGAAGGTATTTGCGATCGATTTTGCGAAACGAAGATATTTTCGAAAGAAGGTATTGCGAAATGAAGGTATTTGCGATCGATTTTGCGAAACGAAGGTATTGCGAAAAGAAGATATTTGCGATCGATTTTACGAAATGAAGGTATTTGCGATCGATTTTGCGAAAAGAAGATATTTTCGAAAGAAGGTTTTGCGAAATGAAGGTATTTGCGATCGATTTTGCGAAACGAAGGTATTGCGAAAAGAAGTTTTTGCAAAATGAAGGTATTTGCGATCGATTTTGCGAAACGAAGGCATTGCGAAAAGAAGATATTTGCGATCGATTTTACGAAATGAAGGTATTTGCGATCGATTTTGCGAAAAGAAGATATTTTCGAAAGAAGGTATTGCGAAATGAAGGTATTTGCGATCGATTTTGCGAAACGAAGGTATTGCGAAAAGAAGATATTTGCGATCGATTTTACGAAATGAAGGTATTTGCGATCGATTTTGCGAAAAGAAGATATTTTCGAAAGAAGTTTTTGCGAAATGAAGGTCTTTGCGATCGATTTTGCGAAACGAAGGTATTGCGAAAAGAAGATAATTGCAATCGATTTTACGAAATGAAGGTATTTGCGATCGATTTTGCGAAACGAAGATATTTTCGAAAGAAGGTATTGCGAAATGAAGGTATTTGCGATCGATTTTGCGAAACGAAGGTATTGCGAAAAGAAGATATTTGCGATCGATTTTACGAAATGAAGGTATTTGCGATCGATTTTGCGAAAAGAAGATATTTTCGAAAGAAGGTATTGCGAAATGAAGGTATTTGCGATCGATTTTGCGAAACGAAGGTATTGCGAAAAGAAGATATTTGCGATCGATTTTACGAAATGAAGGTATTTGCGATCGATTTTGCGAAAAGAAGATATTTTCGAAAGAAGTTTTTGCAAAATGAAGGTATTTGCGATCGATTTTGCGAAACGAAGGCATTGCGAAAACAAGATATTTGCGATCGATTTTACGAAATGAAGGTATTTGCGGTCGATTTTGCGAAAAGAAGATATTTTCGAAAGAAGGTATTGCGAAATGAAGGTATTTGCGATCGATTTTGCGAAACGAAGGTATTGCGAAAAGAAGATATTTGCGATCGATTTTACGAAATGAAGGTATTTGCGATCGATTTTGCGAAAAGAAGATATTTTCGAAAGAAGGTTTTGCGAAATGAAGGTATTTGCGATCGATTTTGCGAAACGAAGGTATTGCGAAAAGAAGATATTTGCGATCGATTTTACGAAATGAAGGTATTTTCGATCGATTTTGCGAAAAGAAGATATTTTCGAAAGAAGTTTTTGCGAAATGAAGGTATTTGCGATCGATTTTGCGAAACGAAGGTATTGCGAAAAGAAGATATTTGCGATCGATTTTACGAAATGAAGGTATTTGCGATCGATTTTGCGAAAAGAAGATATTTTCGAAAGAAGTTTTTGCGAAATGAAGGTATTTGCGATCGACTTTGCGAAGCGAAGGTATTGCGAAAAGAAGATATTTGCGATCGATTTTACGAAATGAAGGTATTTTCGATCGATTTTGCGAAAAGAAGATATTTTCGAAAGAAGTTTTTGCGAAATGAAGGTATTTGCGATCGATTTTGCGAAACGAAGGTATTGCGAAAAGAAGATATTTGCGATCGATTTTACGAAATGAAGGTTTTTTCGATCGATTTTGCGAAAAGAAGATATTTTCGAAAGAAGTTTTTGCGAAATGA
This sequence comes from Convolutriloba macropyga, assembly GCF_964194025.1. Classification (NCBI taxonomy): domain Eukaryota; kingdom Metazoa; phylum Xenacoelomorpha; order Acoela; family Convolutidae; genus Convolutriloba; species Convolutriloba macropyga. The sequence goes on along the minus strand of NC_134482.1, from coordinate 668,274 downwards.
AGGTATTTGCGATCGATTTTGCGAAACGAAGGTATTGCGAAAAGAAGATATTTGCGATCGATTTTACGAAATGAAGGTATTTGCGATCGATTTTGCGAAAAGAAGATATTTTCGAAAGAAGTTTTTGCGAAATGAAGGTATTTGCGATCGATTTTGCGAAACGAAGGTATTGCGAAAAGAAGATATTTGCGATCGATTTTACGAAATGAAGGTATTTTCGATCGATTTTGCGAAAAGAAGATATTTTCGAAAGAAGTTTTTGCGAAATGAAGGTATTTGCGATCGATTTTGCGAAACGAAGGTATTGCGAAAAGAAGATATTTGCGATCGATTTTACGAAATGAAGGTATTTGCGATCGATTTTGCGAAAAGAAGATATTTTCGAAAGAAGGTTTTGCGAAATGAAGGTATTTGCGATCGATTTTGCGAAACGAAGGTATTGCGAAAAGAAGATATTTGCGATCGATTTTACGAAATGAAGGTATTTTCGATCGATTTTGCGAAAAGAAGATATTTTCGAAAGAAGTTTTTGCGAAATGAAGGTATTTGCGATCGATTTTGCGAAACGAAGGTATTGCGAAAAGAAGATATTTGCGATCGATTTTACGAAATGAAGGTATTTGCGATCGATTTTGCGAAAAGAAGATATTTTCGAAAGAAGTTTTTGCGAAATGAAGGTATTTGCGATCGACTTTGCGAAGCGAAGGTATTGCGAAAAGAAGATATTTGCGATCGATTTTACGAAATGAAGGTATTTTCGATCGATTTTGCGAAAAGAAGATATTTTCGAAAGAAGTTTTTGCGAAATGAAGGTATTTGCGATCGATTTTGCGAAACGAAGGTATTGCGAAAAGAAGATATTTGCGATCGATTTTACGAAATGAAGGTTTTTTCGATCGATTTTGCGAAAAGAAGATATTTTCGAAAGAAGTTTTTGCGAAATGAAGGTATTTGCGATCGATTTTGCGAAACGAAGGTATTGCGAAAAGAAGATATTTGCGATCGATTTTACGAAATGAAGGTATTTGCGATCGATTTTGCGAAAAGAAGATATTTTCGAAAGAAGTTTTTGCGAAATGAAGGTATTTGCGATCGATTTTGCGAAACGAAGGTATTGCGAAAAGAAGATATTTGCGATCGATTTTACGAAATGAAGGTATTTTCGATCGATTTTGCGAAAAGAAGATATTTTCGAAAGAAGTTTTTGCGAAATGAAGGTATTTGCGATCGATTTTGCGAAACGAAGGTAGAGCGAAAAGAAGATATTTGCGATCGATTTTACGAAATGAAGGTATTTGCGATCGATTTTGCGAAAAGAAGATATTTTCGAAAGAAGGTTTTGCGAAATGAAGGTATTTGCGATCGATTTTGCGAAACGAAGGTATTGCGAAAAGAAGATATTTGCGATCGATTTTACAAAATGAAGGTATTTGCGATCGATTTTGCGAAAAGAAGATATTTTCGAAAGAAGTTTTTGCAAAATGAAGGTATTTGCAATCCGTTTTGCGAAACGAAGGTATTGCGAAAAGAAGATATTTGCGATCGATTTTACGAAATGAAGGTATTTGCGATCGATTTTGCGAAAAGAAGATATTTTCGAAAGAAGTTTTTGCGAAATGAAGGTATTTGCGATCGATTTTGCGAAACGAAGGTATTGCGAAAAGAAGATATTTGCGATCGATTTTACGAAATGAAGGTATTTGCGATCGATTTTGCGAAAAGAAGATATTTTCGAAAGAAGGTTTTGCGAAATGAAGGTATTTGCGATCGATTTTGCGAAACGAAGGTATTGCGAAAAGAAGATATTTGCAATCGATTTTACGAAATGAAGGTATTTGCGATCGATTTTGCGAAAAGAAGATATTTTCGAAAAAGTTTTCGCGAAATGAAGGTATTTGCGATCGATTTTGCGAAACGAAGGTATTGCGAAAAGAAGATATTTGCGATCGATTTTACGAAATGAAGGTATTTGCGATCGATTTTGCGAAACGAAGATATTTTCGAAAGAAGGTTTTGCGAAATGAAGGTATTTGCGATCGATTTTGCGAAACGAAGGTATTGCGAAAAGAAGATATTTGCGATCGATTTTACGAAATGAAGGTATTTGCGATCGATTTTGCGAAAAGAAGATATTTTCGAAAGAAGGTTTTGCGAAATGAAGGTATTTGCGATCGATTTTGCGAAACGAAGGTATTGCGAAAAGAAGATATTTGCGATCGATTTTACGAAATGAAGGTATTTTCGATCGATTTTGCGAAAAGAAGATATTTTCGAAAGAAGTTTTTGCGAAATGAAGGTATTTGCGATCGATTTTGCGAAACGAAGGTATTGCGAAAAGAAGATATTTGCGATCGATTTTACGAAATGAAGGTATTTGCGATCGATTTTGCGAAAAGAAGATATTTTCGAAAGAAGTTTTTGCGAAATGAAGGTATTTGCGTTCGATTTTGCGAAACGAAGGTATTGCGAAAAGAAGATATTTGCGATCGATTTTACGAAATGAAGGTATTTGCGATCGATTTTGCGAAACGAAGATATTTTCGAAAGAAGGTATTGCGAAATGAAGGTATTTGCGATCGATTTTGCGAAACGAAGGTATTGCGAAAAGAAGATATTTGAGATCGATTTTACGAAATGAAGGTATTTGCAATCGATTTTGCGAAAAGAAGATATTTTCGAAAGAAGGTTTTGCGAAATGAAGGTATTTGCGATCGATTTTGCGAAACGAAGGTATTGCGAAAAGAAGATATTTGCGATCGATTTTACGAAATGAAGGTATTTGCGATCGATTTTGCGAAAAGAAGATATTTTCGAAAGAAGTTTTTGCGAAATGAAGGTATTTGCGATCGATTTTGCGAAACGAAGGTATTGCTAAAAGAAGATATTTGCGATCGATTTTACGAAATGAAGGTATTTGCGATCGATTTTGCGAAAAGAAGATATTTTCGAAAGAAGTTTTTGCGAAATGAAGGTATTTGCGATCGATTTTGCGAAACGAAGGTATTGCGAAAAGAAGATATTTGCGATCGATTTTACGAAATGAAGGTATTTGCGATCGATTTTGCGAAAAGAAGATATTTTCGAAAGAAGGTTTTGCGAAATGAAGGTATTTGCGATCGATTTTGCGAAACGAAGGTATTGCGAAAAGAAGATATTTGCGATCGATTTTACGAAATGAAGGTATTTGCGATCGATTTTGCGAAAAGAAGAGATTTTCGAAAAAGTTTTCGCGAAATGAAGGTATTTGCGATCGATTTTGCGAAACGAAGGTATTGCGAAAAGAAGATATTTGCGATCGATTTTACGAAATGAAGGTATTTGCGATCGATTTTGCGAAACGAAGATATTTTCGAAAGAAGGTATTGCGAAATGAAGGTATTTGCGATCGATTTTGCGAAACGAAGGTATTGCGAAAAGAAGATATTTGCGATCGATTTTACGAAATGAAGTTATTTGCGATCGATTTTGCGAAACGAAGATATTTTCGAAAGAAGGTATTGCGAAATGAAGGTATTTGTGATCGATTTTGCGAAAAGAAGATATTTTCGAAAGAAGTTTTTGCAAAATGAAGGTATTTGCGATCAATTTTGCGAAACGAAGGTATTGCGAAAAGAAGATATTTGCGATCGATTTTACGAAATGAAGGTATTTGCGATCGATTTTGCGAAACGAAGATATTTTCGAAAGAAGGTATTGCGAAATGAAGCTTTTTGCGATCGATTTTGCGAAAAGATATTATCGAAAGAAGGTTTTGCGAAAAGAAGATATTTGCGATCGATTTTGCCAAAAGAAGATTTTTCCGATCGGTTTTGCGAAAAGAAGGAAAAAAAGTTAAAAGCGAAAAAAAACAGCTCTGATGCCTTTATATCTCGAATACGATGCCTCTATTTTATTTTTCTTGTTCTCCTTAAGTTGTTTTTTTTTTCGTTTTGACCCAAAAACCGACCATTCATACTTTACTTGCCATAAAAAATTGTATTATTCCTGCTCTGGGTCAAAAACGAAAAAAAAATCAGCTCTGATGCTTTTATATCTCGAATACGATGCCTCTATTTTCTTTTTCTTGTTCTTCTTAAGTTGTTTTTTTTCGTTTTGAACCAAAAACCGACCATTCATACTTTACTTGCCATAAAAAATTGTATTATTCCTGCTCTGGGTCAAAAACGAAAAAAAAATCAGCTCTGATATCTTTATATCTCGAATACGATGCCTCTATTTTCTTTTTCTTGTTCTTTTTAAGTTGTTTTTTTTTTCGTTTTGACCCAAAAACCGACCATTCATACTTTACTTGCCATGAAAAATTGTTTTATTCCTGCTCTGGGTCAAAAACGAAAAAAAAAATCAGCTCTGATGCCTTTATATCTCGAATACGATGCCTCTATTTTCTTTTTCTTGTTCTTCTTAAGTTGTTTTTTTTTCGTTTTGACCCAAAAACCGACCATTCATACTTTACTTGCCATAAAAAATTGTATTATTCCTGCTCTGGGTCAAAAACGAAAAAAAAATCAGCTCTGATGCCTTTATATCTTTTTATATTTTTTGGTCGCTTGCGGCCAATTGAGTGTTGACGGACCCTGATTTTCTCTGAGCTTTTAGACTAAGTTGAGGCGTTTTTGACGTTTCCCCGGCTATTTTAGGCACTTTTTTCTGCTATTTTTGACGGTTTTTTCGGCTATTTTTGACGTTTTTTTCGGCTATTTTTGACGTTTTCCCGGCTATTTTTGACGTTTTTTTCGGCTATTTTTGACGTTTCCCCGGCTATTTTAGGCACTTTTTTCTGCTATTTTTGACGTTTTTTTCGGCTATTTTTGACGTTTTTTTCGGCTATTTTTGACGTTTTCCCGGCTATTTTTGACGTTTTTTTCGGCTATTTTTGACGTTTTCCCGGCTATTTTTGACGTTTTTTTCGGCTATTTTTGACGTTTTTTTCGGCTATTTTTGACGTTTTTTTCGGCTATTTTTGACGTTTTCCCGGCTATTTTTGACGTTTTTTTCGGCTATTTTTGACGTTTTTTTCTGCTATTTTTGACGTTTTCCCGGCTATTTTTGACGTTTTTCCGGCTATTTTAGGCGATTTTTTCGGCTAGCCAAGACTTGGATTAAGAATTGCCAAGTCTTAAATCAGACTTGGATTAAGAATTGCCAAGTCTTAAATCAGACTTGGATTAAGAATTGCCAAGTCTTAAATCAGACTTGGATTAAGAATTGCCAAGTCTTAAATAAGACTTGGATTAAGAATTGCCAAGTCTTAAATCAGACTTGGATTAAGAATTGCCAAGTCTTAAATCATACTTGGATTAGACTTGCCAAGTCTTAAATCAGACTTGGATTAAGAATTGCCAAGTCTTAAATCAGACTTGGATTAAGAATTGCCAAGTCTTAAATCAGACTTGGATTAGACTTGCCAAGTCTTAAATCAGACTTGGATTAGACTTGCCAAGTCTCAGCCCAGACTTGGATTAAGAATTGCCAAGTCTTAAATCAGACTTGGATTAAGAATTGCCAAGTCTTAAATCAGACTTGGATTAGACTTGCCAAGTCTTAAATCAGACTTGGATTAAGAATTGCCAAGTCTTAAATCAGACTTGGATTAAGAATTGCCAAGTCTTATATCAGACTTGGATTAAGAATTGCCAAGTCTTAAATCAGACTTGGATTAAGAATTGCCAAGTCTTAAATCAGACTTGGATTAGACTTACCAAGTCTTAAATCAGACTTGGATTAAGAATTGCCAAGTCTTAAATCAGACTTGGATTAAGAATTGCCAAGTCTTAAATCAGACTTGGATTAGACTTGCCAAGTCTTAAATCAGACTTGGATTAAGAATTGCCAAGTCTTAAATCAGACTTGGATTAAGAATTGCCAAGTCTTAAATCAGACTTGGATTAAGAATTGCCAAGTCTTAAATCAGACTTGGATTAAGAATTGCCAAGTCTTAAATCAGACTTGGATTAGACTTGCCAAGTCTTAAATCAGACTTGGATTAAGAATTGCCAAGTCTTAAATCAGACTTGGATTAGACTTGCCAAGTCTTAAATCAGACTTGGATTAGACTTGCCAAGTCTCAGCCCAGACTTGGATTTAGACTGCCAAGTGTAAAAAGTGACATGATCATAGCTCTGAATCAGTAATGAAAGAAGACTTGGAATTAGACTTGCCCAGTACTGAAATTGACTTGGCGTTAGGTCCGGGCTGTCTTTTTCAACTTCAATTTAATCTGTGTTTCTTAAACCAATCAAATTTATCAGTAGATGACAATAGAGATCTGTTTAATCTGGTTTGTTAAACTGGTACTAACTTATTATAAATTAATACAGACTATAAATCGTCACATAAATAACCAATAGTTTTTAAATGATTATAAACTGTTAATTGATTTTAGTTAGCTGATATGATTATTACTCTTCATTTGGGGATATTAACCATCTGATAACTTTCACAACTTTATATTTGAAACGTTTATTCATTGTTTTTCAACAATTGAGATTATATTAAATGGACAATAAGTTAAAAATTCCAGAGTCGGTCAGAAGGATCAAAATTACAGGTAAATTAATCCAAACTTTACCAAATCTTATTTAACAATATTTATTCAATCTGTATCAAAAAATTTCTAAGGACTGCTCAATTGTTTGTACAGGGTAAACTTTAAGCCCTAAGAGCCGCATTAGACTTTTTAAAATAACCCCTTAAACAAATGACAAGTTTGTGAGAGACAGATTAGAAAATTTTTTAGATGCAGCAGTATACTGAAATATAGAAAAATAAACCAAAATCTTAACGTCGTTTCTGATTAAAAAAGTTCTTGTATTTTCATTTTATTATTGAATCTGTCTTTCGCTAAATTTTTTGTTTTGATGATATAATGTTTAAAAAAAAAACCATGCTGATGTGAGCAATTTTATTAAACTCAAAGCCGTGCGCTTCATGCTGAGGAAGTTATAATATGAAAAGTATGCACAACTTGACTATTCGTTAATTAGCGCATAAATTAAACAAACGCTTTTCAGAATCGTTCCGATCATTAATAATGAATGTATATTTCTTTATCATTGAATGAATGCATACATCTTTTATTTGTCTAATTATTCGTAAATCTGTTGCAAATTTATTTAATAAATTTCTGTTTGAAAAACTGCTACGATAAATTAATTTTTGCACAGATTAATAATTTATAATTAATAATTGTTTGCATTGTTTGAATAAAGAAGTGCGGCCAGTCCTTTCATTTTTACACGTCAATGTGAGAAATATAAGAAACATAAAAGCATGCTCATATTTCATCTGGGAAAAATAACAAAACAATTATGCCATATCGTTTATTTCCATAACTGAAACTGCTTTCACGAAAAACGAGATTTTAAGTTTTTCGATTCCTCTAGTGACAATAAATGTTTTATAAAACTGATTCTATGTTTCCGATCCCCAACTTAGTTTGGGGGGGGGGGGGAGTATATACTTAACTGGTTTTTTTCCGATAGCGTCGCAACGGATCAGTTGGACTTAATAATGGTCTTTCGAGTGGAATAAATTTCCATTTGTTCTCCATAAATTGAAAAAATTATTTTTTTGTCATATCCCTCTGGCTCCTAGGCACCATCTATGTGTTATTACATAGCTCGTTACTAGATTAAAAACGAATTTGGGCCAGCAGTTGGGGGTTATACACTAAAAAGTGGATATGGGTTCCAACTTTTCCTTCATGAGCCTGATTACGTCTTTGGTTTGTATAAGCTATTAGGATGCCGAAGTAGCCATCAAATTAAAAAGATCTCTTCCGTTTATTCCCCAATTACAGAGCACGTGCTGTTATTACATAGTAACTCATTATCTAAGAACATAGCACATGTGTGTTTTTTTACTGGGGGGGGGGGGGGGGGTCACCCACTAAGCTGGGGTGGGGTGGTTGTCACAATCGAAACAGCTCAAATTAAAAAGAAATGATAATGGTGGAACGGTAAATTTGTCTATTTATGTCATCATAGTTTCTATGACACCGTTTAGTGAGATTATCGCCATAGTGAGTCCGGGAGGTGGGTTTCAAAATTTGTCCCAATTCGTTTAAAAATGTTTAAGATTTAGACAAAATTTTAAAAATCTGCTTCAATCTTCTCAACACCTTTACAAGTTTTCTCCAAACCTTTACAACTTTTCATCTATTTGATAAAGTATCGCATTTTTGTCATACAACACAAATTCCCGCAAAGATCTAAGAGGGCATCTATGAGGGCGTTATTCTAAAAAAAAGTTGCTCAACCCCGAGTATTTATAGGCGAAGTAGTGCTTCCCAGGTAAAAAATAATCCCGAACAGCAAAAACTCATATACTAAGACATCATCCCAAGTTAGCGCAAAACAGTTTCCGAGCAAAGAGCAAAACCACGCAGTCCTATGAGAATTTAACGAATCAATATTTTTTGAATAGTATCTAAAAGGTTTTTCAATCAGTAGCCTAACCGAAAAATATTGGATACCTGATCAAAATTGTCAATTACTTCATAAACTTGTGGTCAAAAGATAATGTATATTTAAAAAATATGACGTCTCTACTAACATTTTTTAAATAAAATTTACAAAAACTTTCGGATTTGGTTTATAAACTATTTATAATTTTTCAGATAATATCGCAAATTCAAATAGAGATTTCATACTAGCACCCTGAGCAACACCGGGCTGTTATCTTTGCAATAATTTGAACAAATTCTGAACAAAATGGTTATCTTAGAGGATCTTACGAGACGGGGGATATCTTGTAAGAACTAGACGAATAGGTACCTTGAAAGATTCCTGCAAACCCACTTTGATCGAGCTGTGTTTCCAATGGTTGTTACCAATGATTTTCTACCCTTCGCAGAAGAATCTTGAAATTTAACTGCGTGAGTTTTAGGGTATAAATTGAAACTCAAATTCTTTGCACATCTGAATTTTTGCAATAAACAATTTGGTTTCATTCTTCTAACGCTAAATTGGCATTGCTCGATTGAGCAATACGAAACAAAAAGAAGAATCATACTAACAACAATCACTTCAGATCACCTTTTTGATTGTTTGTTTTGAATCAGTTTCTTAATAATTATTTTAGAAATTTAAAAAATGCAGCTTCGTTGCTAAAAGCATGAAAGATTCTTAAAAAGAAGTTTTTGGCAAATAGTGCCAGATTTAAAACTGATAAGTCTTATAAAACTATCAGTTTTTCAATTGTAGTTTATGTGATTCTGCTTGAAGTCGTTGAGAACGTTTGGCGATTAATACAGAATTAAACACAGAGGCCTTGCTTAAAAACATAACTTGCAAGTTCTAAAACGCCGGAAATTTGCGGAAGTCAACTTCTGGCTATGTATATAGGAACGTCTGGCATTTTACTTCTGATACTGGAGATTTGTGGCATTTTAACTGTCTCATACGTGTTTTAAGTTAAGTTATGTGACTCTGCTAAGGAGCCTTCGAAATTCAGGCATGCATCTTTAACTGCTACGAGGATTATGTGAATGCCAGTGGATATTCTCAGTGACTTCATTCGAATCACCTTATCTCCAACCAATTTTTCTGGAATTGTTTTTCTGGACGACAACCATTTTTCTGGAATTGTTTATTTAAGGTTCTCCGATCAAGTTTTCTCTTCTATCTGTTTTTCAAACTGCAGCTCTTCGTTCTTTCCGTTACCTCCCACCACGTTATTCTCTCGCATTGCACTTCCCATTATATCTTAATTAACTTAATTAGCGTAATTTTGGAAATCGCGATTCAACACAATGTGTATGAAGTTATACCTTTTTCTTTTACAGATTAAAGTGTGGTTCCAAAATCGTCGCACAAAAATGAAGCGTGACACATCAAAATCGTCAACAGCAACATCAACAACTGCAACATCGTCAACAACAACAACCAACACTTCGTCATTGGAGCCTGTCAAAAAAATCATCAGCATCATTATTGTCCAGTTCATCTTCATCTTTAACCACCAAGAAACCCAGTAACAATTTTCCAAGCCCTAAAACCCAACCCGCGAAAACACCCATAACATCTATGAGTTCATTTTTTGACGAATCAGTACCATCAAATTACGTGCGACCTCAAATGTCATTGTACAACATTACCAAAAACGTCATGTTTGAAAAAGTGGTTATGAACGCAGCTGTAACTCTGTCGGCTGCGGGGGAACAATTTTACCCACAATCACTTTTTGGATATGCGCCAGCGTCACATCACGCTGTGCAAGAGCATAATTTAGCCAATGGGTTTGTTAGCCCAGAATGGAGTCATACGCAGAATGCTGCTTCGTATTCTTATAATTTACCCTTGACTTCAGGCTGGTATACGTCTAGATAATTTAGTTTCTAAAAACTAAATTAAACTTAAGTAATTTCTTTATTTTCACTAATTTGTCAATAATATTTGTTTTACTCTATATAATGATTATTTTTTCTTCTTTTCAAAAACAAATAGAAAAATTTATAAATTTGCGGGTCAAATTTTTTTCTAACACATGCAAAAGACAAGTTTCAATTTTGAGGGAATCCTAGACCAAAAAGTTTTATGCAAAAATTAGGCCACAACCTGCGTTGGCTCTTTTATACAGTCTTAAGCAGACTATAGAGTAAAGCTACTAACAGATTCTATCTATTCAGGAAACACTGAAGGAGAACTTCAATTATGACGTCAGTAAAAAGTTATGGGAGTCATTTGTATACAGATGATAAAAAAGACAAGAGACCTTTGATTGAAAAGAGAGACATAAATTTCAACAACTTTTTTGCAACATGTCTGCAAATTATTGATCCTTTTCGTTTTTGGAAGATGAAACTGTAATTTTCTTCTATAATTTTTAATATTCTCCGATCATTTTTATTCCAAAAAATAATAAAATTTCTTAATCATTTTCCCCTCTTAAAATTTATAAGTCTCTCATTTATTCACACACCCACAGTCTCAAGTTCAGATTCAGAACAACGAAATGTTGATTTAGATAAAGAAAACGACAACTTTCAATTTTTTAATTTAAAAATTTACTAGAGCAAACCTTAGTCGAAACATGGACTTTCGAGCGACATTTGATATGAAAACAATTTGTCTTTATTTTAGAGGATCTTTTTCAATTCCACCGAAGATACAATGAACATCCGTAACCTTGCCTCAATTATAAGCTGAGAATTGAGACCTTGACATATCATAGTTGTTGTTGGTCATGTATTGCTTTAACAATCGCTAATTCTTCAGGGTTTCTGTTTGTTTCTGTTTGTTGAAGAAGCAAGACCGAGCTGCAACAAATTTTTTGCCATCTCAGTTTTATTTAATATTTTCTTTAAACTCTAGGGCGAATGGGAAGGAAAGCGAAAACTTAGTTTCAGATTGAAATTTACAACGTAGAAATTTTAATAAGATAAAATTATATCAGATAATTTGAGCCCAGGATGAGGTGCGCGAATAAACCAGGCCTGATCAAACTGACTATGGTTGCACACGGGAGTGAATCACGACCGTTCCTCAAAATATGGCAGCACTACGTACCGTCTGGAAGACCGACCAATACCCCATCCAGACTCTGCTCGGTCTGATCAAGGAGCTACCTAAGGTCTGCAGAGTGTAATCAGAGCCCCACCTGGACACAGAATAGTCTGATCATAGCGTGGTCTGGTGTCCGGATATTTGAGTGGTACAGCATGTGGCCTGAACAGAGCTTTTTCCCGAGTCTGTAAGGTCTAACAGGAACTTTTCCAGAGTCTGGAAAGTCTTCTCAGAACAAAGATGTTCAACTGAAAAAAACAGTCAGTCGCCGGACAGAGAAGAGATAGTTAACTCCCTATTTTTTGGAGCACTTCCCAATTTTAGTTGATCACTATCAAATACCTTGATCACTATCGAAGACTAAATTCTGGTAATTTCTGCCGAACTAAGAGTTTTTCAATGTTTGAAAAAAACATTAATTTTTTAGGAACCCAAAAACCGTATACATTAAATGACGTCAATTTTACTGAAATAATACATTAAACCAATGATTACTGCTGCTTTAACAGTTGAAAATGTCAGTCAGGTTACCCCCAGTGTGCGATCAGAACTGGTCAGGACCCCCCCCCGTGTGCGACTCAAGTTAGTCTGACACCCCCAGTGCGCAACTGAAGCCGGTTTGGCACCCCTAGTTTGCGAATCAAGTCTGACTTATCAGAACTGATTTTGGTCTTGATGGTCTGATCAGAGCTGGCTTGGATCGCAAACCTCCTCCTGGGAGATGATATTTTCCTCATTCTGCCAAGCTTGGCTAAAAAGGACATAAATACACGCATGTCGAAAAAAGCTTATGGGAAAGCATTGTTTATGAATGCATGCTCAGAAAAATGGGACACTTTTTGAACAGAAAGAAAGCAATTTTCAAAGAACAAGAATTTGACATAAAAAATTTCAATTGTCTGACAAAACTATGAAAAATGAAAGTATAAGTTTAATTGAGAAATGCATAGTAACTGCTTCCAAATTTCTGCTTGACACGATCTGTGGTAAAACTTGCATTTAATCACTGCATTGAGAAAGGCAGTCATTAAACCTATCCCACTTTTTTCACTTCGTCAAGCTGCATAAAATAACAACGATTAAAATGTGAAATTATGAAAATATTGGACTTAAAATGGTTTAATTCACCCATTAGAGGTGCAAGCTGCATATATCAACTGTCAAAAATCTGAATCGAAATGGAAAATGTTTGACATAAATTAATTAGCCTACACTCATCAAACGTATAGTCAAAGGCTATTTAGAGTTTTAGTTGGTGCAAGTCCTGCAGTGCCAGTGCAGGCACAGAGAGAGTAGTGGGTTGAAAGTGATGTGCTTTATGTCTATCGCACCTGGTTCGCAAATCACTTCTTTTATTGGCTCACGACAATCGTATACATCTGGCTAGATCTTTTTTGCGAGATTTTGCAAATGGGTTCAAGATCTTAACAGCGAAGAACGTTCTGACAAGAGACTTTATGCACAGACCTGTTGCTTTGCTGTCCAGTATATCGTCATCATCAGCGGTAGTAGCATTAAACTCGATTTGAACATCAGGCAAACTTCGTGCAAGACGTTGACAACGACGTCTCTAATGTGGTCGTGGTGCATAGGAATACACCGTCCTTTTGCTCAAGGCAGAGCAGGCGTGATAATGAAACTTTTCACACATGCGCATTTACTGGAGACCTTTTAATGGACCATCCATATATTAGACAAAAGCTCTCTAAAATCTCCGTCCATCTCCATCAAGCTCTAGATTATTGTGTGAAAAGATCGGAATTATAATTAGACGACGCTTTTCTAGAAGTCCGCATCAGCAGTTGCTTTCCGCAGTGTGATGCGTTTTCTGCTGTCTGATACAAAATAATTCTTTCGATTGTTTAGCTCTCGCTTTCGATCGTTTCTCTCTTTTCTGGCGCTTCAATGATTAGTTCTTGTTAAGCTCTCATTGTAACTCTATCATTACTATTTAGACATTTTACCATTTAGGACCAATGACCTCTACGTAGACAAACGTCAATAGCTAAAGCGGTGACATATTTACAAACAATAGTTGAAGAAAAGCGTACGACTCGCAAAAGTGGCAACAACATTTCATAAAAGAAAAGCGCATGTTAGTTATCGAAGTCAAATGAGTCAACTTCCAAAAAATGAGAATATCATTTTCCGAAACGAACTTTTGTTAGTCATATCAGCCTGTTTTTTATTTCTTTGTAAAAAAAAGATGGCAGCACATTGCGATCAAGAGAAAAAATGCTCACCGTTTGATTTTTCTGTTCTTCTTCATAATAAAGTTGCCATTTTGATAATTCCTGGTACGAGATGCTATAAAACCAAAATCACACACAACACCTCCGTTAAAAAAATTCCCTGGACCATAGAAAAAATGATCAGTTGGTGCTAGCTCGAAACAAATAGGCAAACCATTTAGCCACTTCATGCATAACAGGTGCAGAGAATCCGCTTAAGACAGCAAAATTGCTAGTTTTCAAATCATCTATGGAACACTACAGAAGGGAGATGCAAATTATAAGATTGATAAGAAAAGTGACCTATAAAAAAATCAACTCCCTCTGGAACAATTCGTTTCAAGAAATTAAGACACTTTGACGCTTTCGCAAAACACTGATTGATATGTTTGTCTAACACTAAGTTTTTACAAAAAAAAACAATTCCCAGGTCCACTATGGGGTCTTTGTGTTTCAGGTCTTAGCCCAAGATACTGAGCTGGGAATCGTTCTCATGACCAAAAAAGTGAAAATTTTTTATTGACCTGAGATATTGTCTATATCACTTTGAATGTCATTTGATGGCAACTGTCAAAAATTTTTGAAGTCGTTACAATAAAAATTAGCTGTGCCAAGACAAAACACCAGACGTATCATTAAGTATGTTACAAAACGCGCTATAATTTTTAATTTTCTGTGTTCTACCATATAAATAAAACTCAAATGTTTCAATAGATGCATGATCCAAGACAAAAAATGCTATTTTTAGGATCAAATAATACAGGACAATGTTGACTGCTTTTCTGAAGGCAAAATAAAACAGTCTGCGTCATGGCCTCTGCTGCAAAAAACTACAAGCTGACTAACAGTGCTGCAGTTTCTCATCAGATCATGTTGCCGCATTTTCATTTGATAGCGCAGGCTGACATGAATAAATAAATATGGCTCGCATTGACAATCGGCTGCAGGGGAATAAAAACCCAAGAAAAAAATGCAATTGTTTACTCTCCTAGAATTCTAAATTTGCGAAAACTGATTGAAGCAATCCCTGAAGCTCTCAGCCATATTTTTTTGGTTAACAGCAAAAACTGATGAAGCAGGTGGATTTTTGAAACTAAAATCAATTTTTGCAGCTGTCAAGACACCTCCCTTTCACCCTGATCTCTGTCTTTTCTCGCAATAAATGGTATCTTTAACGCTAAAGGCACTTCTGAAAATTTTATCTCAATTGATAGCCAATTTTCGGCAAGAAACCCGGAAAAAAATTTGATTGTGCAATTATTTGCAGCAGATTTTGTCGGCAAACTATACCACTGATTGATTGACAATTAAGCAGCAGGCATTAGATAGTTTTCAGGCATCAAGCTGACTCCATTTTCGGAACAATCCCGAAATCAGCTCGATCTCTATTTCCGTATTCATAATGTCCTAAAGCTTCGCTATCTTTTTCAACTTCTCTGTCAAAAGATGAAATGAAATTTTTAATGTACACAGGATGCGTGTAATTTTGTAGCTTGCAGCTTCCAGCAAAACAGCTCGACAAAAATAGGTAGTTGTTAGATCACACCATTAGAGGCCAGAAACTTTGCTTTTCGCCAATTTTGGATTTTTCTTTGCCAATTCGTTGGACGAACACTGAAATGTTTTCAAAATTGTAGCCAGTTTTCAAAACTAGCCAGTTTTCATTACTCCCGAAATTCCACGAAAAGATGCAACAAACAGAAGAAGAAGAAGCAGAAGACCACCATGAGCTCCTTGACGTAATTTTTACAACAAACAGAGGAAATTGACCGCATGTGTAGTGAACATGCAGGACATCAATCGATACCAGAGGAGTTTGACATAGTTGCTGAGCAATGTGTCCAGAGAAGCTGCCGATGGCTGTGAACAGAGAATCGAAATTATTCAAGATTCAAGACAACAAAAAACTTTGTCTCTTCCGACAGTTCCTAGGCAAAGCCTAGCAAACTAAGGAGCGAGGTTGTTGTCTCAATAGCCAAATGTAAACAGCCGAACATGATGATGCAAAGACAAAAATTTGTAATGAAGTTGAAAACTGGGATAATATGTTAACTTCTGACGACCAAGATCGTGTACAGTCACACAACCGTAATAATGATCTCAAAAAAGAGCGAGCACGTGACGTAAAAACCAACACGAAGCAAGAAAAACCAAGAGAGGACAACGATTAGCAGGGGCATCATAGCTTCATAGAATATACTAAACAGTTTCAGAGTTGACCGAGTCTTGATGTGGATGTGGCAATTTAAGGTCTGGCTGCCCTCAATCTGTCAAGCAATCAACCATCAGACCTGTGTACTAACTTATGACACCTGGAGTTCACCTTCAAACAATGCTTGACAGTTTCAATCAACCTTTTCGAGACGATCACATTCAATGCAATCAGCAACAGTCACATTTATTTGGTCATCAATTTTATCACTCATTCCCAAAAACAAAGAAAAAACGCTCCCAACGAACGGATCAATTTTAAATCACGTTGGATCAATCTTTAATCGGGTTTAATCTTTTTCCAATTTTTAGTGCGACAGTTCCCGCAACAAGACCACCGAGGAGTGCCAGATTTTTCTTTTGTTTCTTAAATCGGATCACTTTTGAGAAACAACATCTGACTTTCAAGAGTTTATCGTGATGTATGTTTTGAAAAAAGTTGTATGGTGGTTAAATAATAGCTTACAAACTTGTTGTCTATACCCTCAATTTATAACCAAAGCTAAGTGTGGTATGAGGAAACTCGGCATCGAAGGATATGAAAAAAATCTGAATTAGAGATTTGACTTTTACAGCCATGATGATTGTCATCTTATTAAGTACAAACTATATAACAAGGGGAACGCGTTGAGGATAAGCTGTTACGGACCGTTCAGAAGCCCCAAAATGTCAAAAGACACCAACAGCTCGCTTAAACTCACACGAGAACCTTCCATTTACTTCAAATGGTGAGAACTTCTTTAGGGGGGAAAATGGTGCCTTTATGTGCCAAACTATTTAAAGTATCCAGATTCTCAGTTGACAAAAACCTTTGAGATATTTGCTTCTTTATCTCGCCAATGTCTGAAAATGCAAATTTAACAAAAATTTTGATTGTTCTAGTAAAATGCAAAAATTTTTAAATTACATACGATAACATAGTAAGTGCTCAGATGGACAAAGGCGTGCTTCAAATTGATTTCCAAAACCCTCTTAACTCAGTGAAGCAATCACACTTATTAAAAGCAACTTATGAATTTATTCCAGCAATTGCCGCCTTCACCAATTTTTGCTACTCCCAGCACACACCACTCTTTTATAACAATGCAATCATTCAAAGTGAATTGGGTGTTCAGCAGGGTGATCCGCTGGGACTGTTTTTGTTCTCCTTGACGTTATGGCCGATCATACAGAAGATCAAGACTTCAGTTCCGGATTTGGTACAGCACACTTGGTACTTAGATGATGGGTTTAATGCTGGTTCTGAAGATCAGATCAAACAAACGCTTGAAATCCTAGCCAATGAAGGCCCTGAGAGAGGCCTAATCTTGAGAAAAGAAAAATGTGAGCTGTGGTCAATTAAAGATTTATCCTCCGTTGATCAGGCGGTATAAAGGAATTTGGGAAACGTTTTTGAAATTCTGGGTGCTGCAGTTGGTTCAAAAGAGTTTATCGCTTCTTGTTTGAAGAGGAGAGTTCAAAAAATTTTATCTATGCTGGATAATTTACATCACCTCAACGATCATCAGTGTGCATTGGGTATCCTTCAGTACTATTTGGGAACTCCGAAACTAGTATGCTCTTTACGAACTAACACACCATCAAACGAGATGCTCGAAGTATTGAAAAGTTTCGATGACGGCCATAGAGAAGTGTTGGATCAAAATGTTGGCTCGATTATTGATGATGACGCATGGAAACAGTCTTCATTGCCTATCAGTTTGGCGGGACTAGCCGTCAGACGGTCACAAGAGCAATACAAAAGTGCGTTTGTGGGCTCAATTTTAGCCTCAGACGAGCTGGTGAACAAAATAACAAGTAGGTGTCCCTCAGAAAGTGACACTTTTATAGAGTTACACCAGAGTCTGGAACAGTTCAATCTACTTTCGCACACGCAAAAGAAGATTTAAGAAGCACTTGATAAAGAAAAACTTGCTGACCTAATAATAAAACAAACGTCAACTAGGGAAAAGGCAAGACTTCAATCACTTTGCCTGCCTCATTCCGGAGCAAGGCTTGCCTCGCCTCCAATTCCCGCTATAGGTCTACACCTTTCGGCTAAGAAAATTGAAGTCAGTGTCAAGTACAGGCTCGGGATCGCGGTTTATGATCAAGAAAGAAATTGTCCTCATTGTAAGTCAGGTACATTGGACATTTTGGTGACCATGCAGTTGCCTGCCATACACGGGGAGATGCGATTTTCAGGCAAGATAGAATTTGCGATCGTATAGCTTCTGCCTGTTCAGCAGCTAATTTTTCTCCAGTAATTGAAAAACGCAATCTCATTGCGGAAAACAACTCACGCCCAGGAGACGCTCCTTGTTCGAAATCCGGCTAATCTGCTGCTCTAGACATAACCGTGACTTCCTCTCTGCAACCGAACATTATTTCTCATGCGGTAGAGAAGTCAGGCTATGCAATTGAAGCTGCTGAAGATCGAAAATATGCTCAGTATGAAAATAGTTGTGCTCAACAAAGAATTTTGTTCCTCCCGCTGGCAATTGAAGTTTTGGGTGGTCTGTCGAGGACTCTGAAGAAGGCCTTACTCCGCATGTCGTTGTTAGCTGATAGCAGAAATTATCAGTCAGTGGGACAATCCATTGCTTTCGACAGAGTAGTTCAGTCATTTTCTGTTATCGTTATACGAGGATCAGCTAATATGTTGTTGTCGCGAGCTCCGTAGTTGAACGCAGCAATTAGTTGAACTGTCTGATAATCAACGACGCGATTGTGTGGGACGCAATGTGAAGATAACTTTTCCTAGACTCTTGTGTTGAGCTGAATCAATCTCTTGATGAATTAGAAACAAGCCCGAATTTTTATTTTACTCACCCAATGAGAGGGGAGTAGTTTCTTAAGCAATGTCATCCAGCAGGAGGATACTTGAGCGCAGTTCATTAACGCGAGGAAATTAAAAAACGAGAGTTAAAAGGCTGAGGCAGAGAGAAAGAAACCTCAGAGATCGGAGAATGCCTTAAAATTGGCAAAAATAAATAATCAGCAAACATTTAAATTTTAGATCAATATAAACCAAGATTATTTGATAATGAAGACCACGCAGATTGAATTTAAAAAAAACTACGGTCGGAAAAAAATTGTTCTAGTGGAAATGCGTTGCAACCATTTTTCATTTGCGTAAGTTAACATCCAATTTAAAATATGTTGCCCAATTCCGCAATTTGGAGTTCTTATTTTACCTATATTTTTCACAAAAGACTTAATGGTATTTACTCGGGACCAAATTCAAAGTTTTGATTGTTCTCGTGAACAATGATATCGTAATTAAAAATCTGCTAATTGTATTCCTTCAAAGAGTACGATAAATCAATGTACCAAAACAGGAGAATAGATCTAAAGCATGAAGTTGCAAGAGGTTGTTTTTGCCAGAATTAGTTTGCATTATAATCATCAGAACAATTGAAAGTCAATTCCAAATTGCTGCTGTCGGACCAGTACTTAAGAAATCTTTATAGGGCAAAAATCAATATCAATAATACCCTGCGAAAGTATTCAACTTATCGAGAGTCTCAGTTGAGAAAAATCTTTGTGATCTGTGCTGGCTTATCTCGCCAATGTCTGAAAAAGAAAATATAAAGAGTTTTTGGTAGTTCTAGTGGAAGTGCTCTGTAACAATTTTTCGTTTTGCGTAATTTTTCTCCAAGTTGAAATATGTTGCCCAATTCCACAATTTGGAGCATTTAATTAACTTAATTCTTTATTTTTTTTTAATCTGCAAACATGTAAATTAAAACAAACCACTTGGTTAATGTTACATGTTAGAAACTTATTAATCAAACATTATTTTTTTCTAATTTATAACAAACTAAGGTTCGGTTGCCAGAAGTTATTCAATGGTTTTTACCCGGGACCAAGTTCAAAGTGAACAACGATATGAAAAATTAAAATCTGCTAATGGTCTTCTTAATCACAATTTGTATCGAGAGGTAAATCTCTGAAACTTGTTCTACGTCATTTCAACCCGATTTATTTATCCCCCCCCCCCTAGTTAAACCCAGTTTATAATCACCACTCAGTCATTTCACCCCGAAATTGGTTTAACACCGAAATCTTTTTATCTATTTCGGCGTCCAAAAAAACAGTAAGCAAAGCTAAAGTTCAAAGGACTTAAATAACACAAAACTACTGACCTTCAAGAGTGCGGCATTGAACAGCATGGGTTTATTTGGAATCGAAGAATACTGACGAGACTGCTTTTTAGAGCAATGCCTTTGATCGAAAAAGAACACTTGACAAGTCTGACCTCTTTTATGTCGCACTTTGAGTTGAATTATGTCGCAATTTGAGTTGAATCAACTTTGAGTTGAAACTTACTTTCTGAGCATGCATAAATTAGCAATTCTAAACCAAAATCAACCGCGTGTTTGGCAGAATTTTCAGTGAAATCCAGATTGATATGTTTGCTAGCAGCTATGCTGTGCAAATTTCATATCTAAATGTTGCAAAACTGAGTTCCCCATTACGGGTCCCATCATAGTGCTATTGACCGGGATCAAAATCCCTATTGAGTCACGATATGAGGCTTCAACTTCAAAAAATTAAGAGGGATTTCAAATTTAAATTGACACGAAAACAGAAACACAAAAATATTTTAATTAAACAACTAATTCAAACTGGCAATGGCCCATAAAATGAATATCAGTTTCATCCCTGGAAATCTCCATCAAATTCTGCATCTTTCCTTTCAGGCACTCAATTTTTTTATTTTTTGGATATGTTTGCTCGGATGAGGCATTCAAAAAGTTTAAGTTTGCACCGCAGCGTCTGTTTGCAAGTTAGAAAAAAGTTTCCAAATTCGGGGTGGGATCCGCTGAACGAAGCTTGTATCCCATAATGCCAGCCCTCAACTGCATTATTTTGTCTGGCAATTCCCTCAAAGGCTGTATCTCTTTGATTCCAGATTTGTGGGGGGAATATAGGAAGACGATTGAATAGTGGACACTTGATAAAAATTGTTTGGAAATATAAGCAAAGCAAGTCTATTTTCTCAACAACGAAGCTATCTAAATGTTGTTCATCGGCCACTGTAGTTATTTCCTCGACAATCAATATAAAAGATTTTTTTATTTCCTCAATTTTTTTGAAAGCTAGAGCAATGATAATTTTAGGTGCCAGGGCCACCTCATGATTTTCTGACATCAGCTTTTTTAGTCCAAGTTATCCAATTTTCTAAACAAAATTTTGGGCTAAATAGAAACAGTAGCCCGATAACATTGAAGCTGGATAGTGTTTTTGGAAGGCATTAAATGGGGCAATTTCAAACTCTAACAGAACCTTAGAGGGCTTACAATCTTGTGCAAAAGTATCTAGGGCATCAAGTAATCTGCTGTACGTTTTTTCGTTTTGTTTTGGAAGGAGGGCATACAAAGACGCAGGAGCAATACTGAGAACATATACAAGAAGGGTGTTATTTTGATGGATGTTTTTGGGCGATAATTTAAAGGTTCCATCCGCACGTCAAAACTTCGAACCTTCGAGAACCGATGTCATGCACGGATCACAAAGGATTAAAATATGCTCGTGGTCATATTTTCCGCTGCAATACCGCAAAAACTCTTGAAACGTATTGAGTATATCAAAATGCTGCTCCGACGATTTTTGAATTGAAAGCTGGCATATTTTTCTTAACGATGTTTGTATTAAATTTGGTTTTGACGGCAACGCATACTGGGTCGAGAGAACATCAGTTACTCTAAACTTGAAGACACCACGGCTGCTGCGGGCGTTAAGTTTTCACTCAGGGCTTTGATCTCTTTCATAACTTTTCGTTTGACCGGCTTTCCACTAGAAGAATTTTGGTTTTTGCTCAACAATTAAGCGAATAGTTTGGCCATCTTCTGTAAATGTGGAAACGCTGCACTTGTAGCGTTGATATTTCGAGCAGTTCCAGGCGGTTGTGAACTTATTTATTTTTTAACATCAAATTCGTGCCCGTCTACAGCCAATATTTTGTTGTTTTTCGAAGAAATTTTAAATTCAAAGTCGGCAGATATCACCCTGATTTCAAAATGCAATGAAACAAGAAATGTTGTTCCATTCAATTTTCAATTGCTTTTATTTGCCCCCTTAGGGACTAGATGACTAATTCGCTAATTGCTATAGCTTTGCTTTAAAATAATGTATCGTTAGCTCTATGCCCCTGACAATTGTGACCCATTAATTTACAGATTAAAATCGCGGTGAAATGATTGAGGTGTGAAAAGCCTTTTCATACCTCAATCATATCACCCCGGTTTCAATCTCTATTAGTTAGACCTAATAGAATTGATTGAGGCCTAATTTTTCTCAAATATTGGAGGAGTAGAGTCGGGGTGAAACAATATAGGGGATAAATAATTGCGGGGTTAAATGATATAGGGTTTAAAAAATCGTGGTTAAAATATAGGGGGTTAAAAGAATAGGGGTGAATAAACAGGACACCGTGAAATTATCCTCCTCCAAGTTTTCGTTCATTTCGGTCTAATCGAAACCATATCTAATCGTGGAAACTGGTTTCAAATATATCCAAGTTTGAATAAATTCGAACTAAACTGGCATACTGAAAATAGTTTCAACACAAGCTTATAGCCCTAATCTTGAAACATGTTCATGGGACTTAAGATCGAAAAGTCGAGTAAATTTACTTGCGAAATACGAAATTGGCCACGTAGAGTATGTTTACAATATTTGGTGGTGGTGGCGGTGATGGTGGGTGGGGGGGGGGGGGAAGGGGTATACAAAACTAATCCGGTTTTTCACACTTTAGCCCCACCCATCTTAGTGGTCGCATAACGCATTTCATCTTCTGTTGCTTTTTTAATCAATTCTGGTTACAACACTGCACTCAATATTATAACAAAAGTTTCATTCCTAGTGAGTTTTGTTCAACGATGTGATCCATTAAAACCTTTGCAAGTTTGACTGACACTGTACTACCATGCAACCAAAATATCAGTACTGATTCATGCCAAATTTCAGTCTCGATTTTCTCTGGTTCATATTGTCTGGTTCCCATCTCTCATTAGCAGTTGTTCCATATCTATATCGAATGAGACTTAATTCTTTAGTGAATCAAGACCGAAACTCTAGTAGATAAAGTTACCCTGGTCGAGACAGGATGGCTAACTTACAAGCACTTACAAGTTTCGTGCGAAGGATAGTTAACTTGTCAGAGAACTCACAAGTCAGATTTCTAACTTGTAAGAACATACAAGTCTAATTGTAAGTCAAATTCTTATAATAAAGGAATAAGCGGTTAAAATACATATTTTAGCGGTAAATTGTGGTGAATTTTTGTAAGCTCACCGCTTACTCTAGCGGAGAACTTACATAATTTCACCGCATTCACCGCATTTCACCGCAAATTTATGTACAAAATTTGCGGTGAAAAAACCAACTTTTCACCGCCTAACTTACATTTTTTTCCGATTTTTTCTCGACCCGGGGTAGTCAAATTATAATTACTGACAGTAGTACAGATAATAATCGAAATGTATGAAATCATTGCGATAATGTTGCAGCATTTTAATCCAAGTTTCAGGAGTCAGACCGCTGAAGTAATCCTTCCAAGATACACTTCTACTTTTCCCCCTGGATTCGTTCATAACAGTTGAATTTGACGCTAAAAACAAATTGCTGATATGCGAGTCAAAGACACTTGATTCCGCAAAAAATTGTTTCATTTCTCCCATTTGGTCCATTTTCACAATTGCAGTGTAGTCTAAGTCACATGGAAAACAACTTTCTTCATAAGTCCAAAAATGTATATCTTTAGATTTCAGAAGATGTCTAACGTACGATTCCAGTAAAGGAACTCCCGATCTTTTCAAATTGGTGACGTTTTGTCGAAATTTCTGTAACCAATGAATATACCCGGTAAGATGGATGAATTTGAATCCCGAGAACAGTCGATTCAGAGGATGGCGTACGACTACAAGTCGAGTACTATTTGAGGCTTTCTGGAATGCTGACTTAACATACTGTTCTGAACGGCCATTTATTCTGAAGGGATTTCCAGCTAAAAAATAAACACTTTCCCAATTATTTTCAAAATTAGTACAATATTGGGTCTTAGACAATCTAATTGTTTTTAGAAAAAACGCTTTTTTCAAGATCTCTGGAACATATTGATTGCGTAGCAGATGAAATATTGAAAGTACACCTTTAGCCAATCAGAGACTGAGATGACTCTATTCTCTTTTATATAGCGTTTGCACGCTTGAATTTAGTCAGTCTGAGAGATACTTGCACTATGTGTACATCATTGACTCCGTTGTTATTTTATAATATCACTGTGATAATTGAAATTTGTCTTCATTGTTTTACAGAGTCAGTTATTCTGAGAGAATTAGTTAAGTCTACTTCGCGCATAGAAGTAATTAGCCCTAACTCTTTACTCCTTAAATCTGTAAAAGGAGCCCAAAGTTCTTCCTTAATTATGTATTCTGTACTAAATTTACTTAACATCTATTTCCCTTAATACGAATTTGATAAGACCATGACTTTTAACTGTTTACCTTTTTTTTCATTAAAACTTCAACGAACCCACAAAAAAAACAAGATTTTTGTAGCGCTGGCAAATCAATTGATAATTTCCTTTAAGACTGATAAGCCAGAAAATTGTTGAGAATCCAAAAATTTGGAATTCAGATGAGGCGTACAAAGTACAGAGCAGAACCACCGGATCGAGGATTGTTCGAAAAATAATATAAGATTAGCTGTAAATAGCGGTAAAAAAACTTTTTTCAATGCAAAGCGCCCGCATTTTTTAGCGTTGCATGCTTTGACAGCGGTGAGTTTTTTTGTAAGATTGGCGTTGATTTTAGCGGTGATTATTTGTAAGATTTGCAATTTTAGCGGTAGTTTTTTTCACCGGATCCTTGTAGCGCTGAAATTTGTTTGTTTGCATTCTGCTGGTAGATCTCAAGAGGGACTGCCATTCTAACAGAATTGCTGTACAAAGTACTGTAAAACATTAGTGGACACCAACATAAATAAGGAATTTAATCAAATCAATTTCAGTAGTTTCAATTCAATTTCAGTACCGGTCCTGATAAACGAATTGCTATGGCTACGATAATGTAGTTTGTCTAACGAGAAAAAAAATGGTAAATTGGGCACTGGTGGACCACAGAATTCAGCTTGAGTTGCTTTTCTGTTCTCAGGTTCCTTGAATTATATAATAGTAATCAACCCCCTTATAAATTTTTCTTCATTTGCGATGTCATGGAAATCAATGGCTCTGAAAACCCGACGCTCTAGTACAAAATAATACAAACAATGACATGATGTGGATAGAACAAGTTGGTGCTACTTTCAATTCAAAATATTAACTATAGTTCAAATTTTTCTGTCCCCATGAGTTACCATACCAACTTTCCCAAAGATGATTTGTAGAATAAGTATATGACAAAAACGAAGTTCAGATTCCGAAAATTTACATAATCAAAATGCGCAGGGTATCTTATTACTAATGAAGCAGGGTCCTTTCAATAGAAATTTTAGATCTCAATCCAAATATTTATATATGTTTTGGAGACATGAACCGCAATGTGAGGTAAACTTTGTCTTCATTCGTCTACCCAATAACACAAAATCCATTCCAATTTTCCCAACTATCTCGCTACTCCTGACTCCTCTTGCTAATGACCACTGCTGAATCTATTGCAACATAAAATATTGGAATACAGAATATGTATTTTTGATGCCCTGTTGTTCTGAAATGCTCTGAAATGCGCTGAATTTTCAAAAATGCTCTGAAATGCGCTGGTTTTTCAAAAAATTCAGCGCAAAAACCTTACATAAAAATGCGCTGAAATGCGCTGAAACTTTGCGAGACATCCGCTGAATACTACTGAGTTTTCAAAAAATAGGTATCACTTAGAATCGAACCCTGCTCCCTGTGAAGTAGCCATCCCTCTATCCATTGCGCCATTGATTCCTGCATTTCTTCGTATTTAATTTCATTTTATATTAATAGACAGTTTAGAAAGAAATGCGCTGAAATTATGTAAGAAGTGCGTCAAAAATTCAGCGCATTTCTTACATATTTTCAGCGGTTTTCAGCGCATTTTTTAGAAAATGTTTATCGTTAATGTAAGAACAGTTTAAATGGTTAGCAATTTCAGAAGCGGTGCCAAGAAGCATTTAATTCCGCTAAATTTTTTAAAGAAATGTGCTGAAATTTGAATACATTTTTAATATTTTTTCAGCGCAAAATTATGCAAGATTTTTGCGCTGAAAAAGTTGAAAAATCAGCGCGTGTCAGCTCATTTCAGCGCATTCAGCTCATTTCTTATATAATTTTAGCACATTCAGCGCATTTCTTACAAAATAATGCGCTGAAACGGCGCTAACATCTCGACCCTGGTAATAAAGTTCAAATATACATTGGAATGAACCGCATCATAGGACTTCAAATCAATTTGATTTTTGCCACGTAACTGTGGAAGGCGCAAACCAACATGATGTAAAACAAATTTTATTTTATTGCAATTCTTTTAATTTGGTTATCCTCGATTAGTATATCTTGTCCTCGACTTGCCCAGACTGTCCTATGTAATCTCAGGGAGTAAGATTACTCTATGAACTCACAGATGAATGTTGCAACGTGTTGTAAATTTCGACTTATTCGAAGACCATGCTTGAAGTAATGCGTGATTTTAGCTAGAACCAAATTATTTTGCTAGACTAAATTATTTTGCACACACAGACAGATCATTGCTGTTATGCAGTTGCAAGCGTAAAACTTTACTCTCTCTACAGCGCTAACACAATTTTAACCTTGAGAATTCTTCTTAAGCATTGCTATACTTACACATTGAAAAAACTTACAGATTTTGAAAACTTTGACCACTGCTTTCTTTTCTTACTTATCATGGAATATTTGAATGGCTGTGAGGAAAACCAATATAATGTGGACCTGGATCCCGAATTACAGAATATCATTGATGCTGTCCAAGACAAAGCAACCAAGAAGGCACTAATTGAATTGGCCGCAAGATTCAGAAAAAAAACAAATTGAGGACAACGAAAGGTTTTATCAATTTTTCAATTTGTACAACGACATAAATGACCGACTGCGAGAGCAAGAAAGGTACAGCAGCAAAGATTCTCCTGTAATAAAAAATGCGCCCTTCAACTCAAGAGACTCAGAGAAACTTTTCATGAATTTGAAAACCTTTTTTCATGAATATGTAAAACTGGACCTGAAAGAGGAAAATCTGAAAGCGTTTCATGTTCTACCCACCCGAAGAAATCTACCAGACAACTTGAAGCCACCTGTGATCTTAAAGTTTATTTATTTCAGAGAGAAAGAGACAGCTTATAGGCAAAGAAAACTCCTCATGCCAGATCCTAAGAAAAATTTTTACCCGAAAAACCCTATCAACAACAAGCAAATCTATTTAAATGAGAGACTACCAGCTATTGAAAACATGATAAAAAACTATGCTGAAGAAAAAAACTATATTACTTCAACTAATAAGTGCGTTGTACAGGTGCTATGTTTAGATCCCAATGATCCAAAATGGTGTAAACAAAATAATGATACCGGTAAAGAATGCTGACGAAGTGAACAACTTGAAAAACCCTGTCACTAAAAACCTGCCAAGAAAACCACTTCCTTCTGGCAATCCATACAAAAGAAACTTCCTCTCAACAAAAAGAGATGCAGATAAAGGAAAAGAACTCCTTGAAAAACTATCGCCTGAGCAAAAAAAGTTCTTCCGACATAATTTTATTGACGGACAATTTTAAACCCAGAAAAGTTAGCAGTCAAAGTGCCTTTACCATGTACGTAATGTTGAATGTCTTTAAAAAAGCAGCGAGTGTTGTAAGTAAATTCAAAACATGAAGTTCTGAAAACTGTGGATCAAAATAGAACAGAAATAAATTTTCAGTTCGCGATGATTTGATACTTAACTTTGTGAATGCAGTAAAATGTTATCACTATGTACATAATGATAAAAGTCTTTAAAGAAAAAAAGCTGTGAGTGCTGTTAACAAGACAAATAACTTGAGGTTGAGAAAAAACTTTAAGTCAAATGAGTAAAAAAATAATTCTTTTGTTCGCCTTGATTTGATACTTAACTTCTACAGAGCTATTCAGATTACCAGAACTAAAAAGTTATTTTATTATTCAGGTTATTTGAGTTTTTGAAAAATTGACAATATTAACAGTCATTTCTCAATGATTACAAAATTCCTGAATAATCAGTTTTTTTTGAGATTTTTTTTTGTTGAAAGTCACCAAAATCATGGAAGAAACAAAATACCGAAATCATGGGAAAACTAAAAAAAAAGATTAAAACTGAACTTTTTGCAAAAACCTCATTTTTTTGGGTTCTTGAGATTTTTTTAAAAAGCAACATAATCATAGGAAAAATCCAAAAGTGACCAAAAAAAACTAAAACTTTTGCAAAAAACTCCAAAGTTTTTGGGTTTTTGAGATTTTTGAAAATCAACAAAATCATAAGAAAAATTCAAAAATGATCAAAAACCAAAAGCTTTCGCATAAAACCTCAAAATTTTTGGTTTTTTTGAGAGTTTTTCAAAATCACCGAAGTCATTCAAAAAATTCAAAATAATAAAAAGAAGAAGAAAAGGAAGAAAAAACGAAATGTTTTTCTTTTGGAGAAAAAAAAGGAAAGGAAAAGGGAAAGGAAAAGAGGAAGGAATAAAAAGGAAAAGAAAGGGAAGGAATTTTTTTTGTTATAGAAAAAAAGGAAAGGAAAAGGGAAAAAAGGGAAAAGGAAAAGAGGAAGGAAAAAAGAAAGAAGGGATTTTTTTTAGAAGGAAAGGAAAAGGGAAAAAAGCGAAAAGGAAAAAAGGAAGGAAAAAGGGAAACTTAAATTTTTTTCTTTTTTTATAGAAGGAAAGGGAAAGGAAAAGGGAAAAAGGGAAAAGGAAAAGAGGAAGGAAAAAAGAAAGAAGGGAATTTTTTTTAGAAGGAAAGGAAAAGGGAAAAAAGCGAAAAGCAAAAAAGGAAGGAAAAAGGGAAATTTAAATTTTTTTTCTTTTTTTATAGAAGGAAAGGGAAAGGAAAAGAGAAAAAAGGGAAACGGAAAAGGAAAAGAGGAAGGGAAAAAAAAGTGGGAATTTTTTTTGGAGGAAAGGAAAAGGGAAAAAAGGGAAAAGGAAAAGAGGAAGGAAAAGGGAAAAGGAATTTTTTTTATAGAAGGAAAGGGAAAGGAAAAGGGAAAAAAGGGAAAAGGAGAAGAGGAAGGAAAAAGGGAAAAGGAAAAGGGAAAAGAGGAAGGAAAAAGGAAAAAAGGATTTTTTTGGAGGAAAGGAAAAGGGAAAAAAGGGAAAAGGAAAAGAGGAGGGAAAAAGGGAAAAGGAATTTTTTTTATAGAAGGAAAGGGAAAGGAAAATGGAAAAAAGGGAAAAGGATCAGAGGAAGGAAAAAAAGGAAAAAAAATTTTTTAGAAGGAAAAGAAAAGGGAAAAAGGGAAAGGAAAAGAGGAAGGAAAAAGGGAAAAGGAATTTTTTTTAAGAAGGAAAGGAAAAGTGAAAAAGGGAAAAGGAGAAGAGGAAGAAAAAAGGGAAAAGGAAAAGGGAAAAGAGGAAGGAAAAAGGAAAAATAGGATTTTTTTTGGAGGAAAGGAAAAGGAAAAAAAGGGAAAAGGAAAAGAGGAGGGAAAAAGGGAAAAGGAATTTTTTTTATAGAAGGAAAGGGAAAGGAAAATGGAAATAAGGGAAAAGGATCAGAGGAAGGAAAAAAGGGGAAAAAATTTTTTTAGAAGGAAAAGAAAAGGGAAAAAGGGAAAGGAAAAGAGGAAGGAAAAAGGGAAAAGGAAATTTTTTTATAGAAGGAAAGAGAGAGGAAAGGGGAAAAAAGGAAATGGAAAAGAGGAAGGAAAAAGGGAAAAGGATATTTTTTAGAAGGAAAGGAAAAGGGAAAAAGGGAAAAGGAAAAGAGTAAGGAAAAAAGGAAAAGGAAATTTTTTTTATAGAAGGAAAGGGAAAGGAAAAGGGAAAAAGGGAAAAGGAAAAGAGGAAGGAAAAAGGGAAAAGGAAACTTTTTTTGTACATAATGATAAAAGTCATTAAGAAAAAAAGTTGTGAGTGCTGTTAACAAGACAAATAACTTGAAGTTGAGAAAAACTTTAAGTCAATTGAGTAAAAAATTAATTGTTATGTTCGCCTTGATTTGATACTTAACTTCTACAGAGCTATTCAGATTACCAGAACTAAAATTTATTTTGTTATTCAGGGTTTTGAGTTTTTGAAAAATTGACAATATTAACAGTCATTTCTCAATGATCACAAAAATCCTGGATAATCAGTGTTTTTGAGATTTTTTTTTGTTGAAAGTCACCGAAATCATGGAAAAATCAAAATACCGAAATCATGGGGAAACTAAAAAAAAGATTAAAACTGAACTTTTTGCAAAAACCTCATTTTTTTGGGTTCTTGAGATTTTTTTAAAAAGCAACATAATCATAGGAAAAATCCAAAAGTGACCAAAAAAGAACTAAAATTTTTGCAAAAAACTCCAAAGTTTTTGGGTTTTTGAGATTTTTGAAAATCAACAAAATCATAAGAAAAATTCAAAAATGATCAAAAAAACCAAAAGCTTTCGCATAAAACCTCAAAATTTTTGGTTTTTTTGAGAGTTTTTCAAAATCACCGAAGTCATGCAAAAAATTCAAAAATAATAAAAGGGAAAAGGAAAAAAGGAGGGAAAAAGGGAAAAGGAATTTTTTTTAGAAGGAAAGGAAAAGGAAAAATGGGGAAAGGAAAAAAGGAAGGAAATAAGGGAAAAGGAAAATTTTTCTTTGAAGGAAAGGGAAAGGAAAAGGGAAAAAAGGGAAAAGGAAAAGAGGAAGGAAAAAGGGAGAAGGAATTGTTTTTTAGAAGGAAAGGAAAAGTGAAAAAGAGAAAAGTTAAAGACGAAAGAAAAAGGGAAAAGGAAAAAGGGAAGGAAAAATGAAAAAAAGGGGATTTTTTTGGAGGAAAGGAAAAGGGAAAAAAGGGAAAAGGAAAAGAGGAAGGAAAAAGGGAAAAGGATTTTTTTTGGAATCTATTTTTCTTTTTTTTTAAATCAACAAAATCAAAAGAAAAACTCAAAAATGATCAAAAAAACTGTTTTTTTTTGCAAAAACCTCAAAAATTTTGGGTTTTTTTGAAATTCTTTTTTTTGGGAAAAATTTTGGGAAAAATTCAAAAATAAAATTAAAAACTCATTAAATTTTTTTTAAAATTCATGGTTGATCAAAAATGACCAAACAGATTCCAGGCGACTGTCCGCCAACATTAAGGAATCACTTGATACCAATCATAAAGTGCTATAGTTTTTTTTCTATAGTGGAAGCGACTGTCCGCTGACACTAGTAAAGAAAAAAATGTTGAGAACTTGAAGATTTCATTTTTTAGTTCTGTAGATAGCTTATTTACTCGTTTTCGGCGACTGTACGCTGAATAAGCTGAATGAACAACAACAAACTATCCTCATGAAAACCTTTTCGTTGTTTAAACCACAACTTTGTTTAAAATTTTTTTTTGTTAAATAGTTAATTAGTGGGCAATCGGCGACTGTACGCCAAGAAAGCCCAACATTAGTACAAAAAATGTAATTATGTAATCAAAACAATCATAGAATCATCTAGGAAGAATTTCTCAAAAAAAAACAAACAATCCCAACAGAGCGTTTAACAGAGAGGACCTTTAGCCATGCTGCTGTTCTTGCAGAACATAAGATCATTGGGTGCAAACTACGATAAACTTATAGCAACTTTTGAGGCCAACCAAGTAATGCCGCCTTTGCTGGCACTTACAGAGACCTGGTTGAAAGATTACTCAAACAACCAATTGTTTTGTAACGAAAGTTTACAAAATATTGTCACGTGCAACCGACCTAAAAAAAGGGGTGGAGGAGTAGCTCTGCTTGCAAGCAAAGAATATCAATTACATCAAAAAAGACCTCTGCAAGCAATGATATACAAGTTTTAACGGCAAATTGCGATTCAAAAAATCAGTGTTTTGTAGTAACGATTGTGTACAAGGCTCCACAAACGGATATACTAACATTCCAAAACTTTCTTATGGAACATCTTTTTGCCATGGGACCAAAAAACATTTAATCACATTTTATGTGGGGACTTAGATATAGATTTCTCGAAATATAATAAAAAAAACAGAAAATTTTCTGAGGGAAATCGGCTCCCTAAGCCTTTACCTAAAATCAAAGAGAAACGAGCACACAAGAGAAACAATCAGAAGCAACTCAACTTTAGATGTTTTTTTCTCAAAATTTGAATGTGGAACAGAGGTTCGGAAAACAAAAGTGTCAGACCATTATGGAGTTTGTTTGAAAGTGAGTGATCTTAACAATGATCACAACAACACCATAGAAAATGAACGAGAAAAACAGAGAAACTGGAATGTCCTCAAAAGGTTTACTAACGTTCTGGAACTAAATGTTGAATTGACAATAGAACTTAACTCAAAAGATGATTTTTTTTAGGTTATGCACAGCGGAGGAAGGAATTCACAATCTCGAGAATTTTATAAATAAAACTCTGGATCTTATAACTCCTAAAAAAATCATCGCAAACAAAAAAAGGCGAAACTGGATTACCAACGAAGTTAAAAATGCTTGTTCCAAAAAACAACGTCTTTGGAAAAATTTTTTGCAATCCAGGTCACAAAAAGTAAAAAAACAATACAACTTACTGAACAACAAAACGAAAACTCTGGTAAGAAACGCCAAAAAGAACTACTACAAAAAAATTTTTGATAAACAAAATGATTCCAATGGCAAAAGTTTTTATAGGTATCTGAATCAAATTTGCCATCCGAATAAAAAAACAAAATCGGAAATCACAAACACAATTGACTCCGAAACACTCAATAATTTCTTTATAAATATTGGACCCTCACTTGCAAAGAAAATTGAGAAACCATATGATGGGAATATGATTAATCGGGTTGTTGACTCTTTTTTTTAAAGCCGATCCAAAACGACGAAGTGAAGTCCGAAATAAAGGAACTTGTTGGGAAAAGAGTTCCGATTATATGGGTTTAACAAACCATCTTCTAAAAACAATTAATCCAGTCATTAGTGGATACTTCACAGATATCTTCAACAAAATCATAGATGAATCACATTATCCCGAAAACTTAAAAGTTTCAAAAGTTGTGCCAATTTTCAGAGATGATGATCCAAGCGAGCCAAACAATTACAGACCAGTTTCTTTAGTACCACTATTTAGCAAAATTTTTATTAAACGACGACTAATGTCAATTCTGCTGAAAAACAAAGTTCTCTCCAGAAAAAAATTTGGTTTCCTTAGTAAGAGATCAACAGTCGATGCCTTAACAGAGATGCTATAAAACATTCAAAGATTAAGGGAGAAAAATGTCCTGGCTCATTGTACTTTGCTTGACCTCTCAAAAGCATTCGATACTGTTGACCATATCATATTGCTAGACAAATGTTCCAAATGTTGTTTGAGAGGCAAAATCGAAGAGTTAATCAAATCTTATCTTAAAGATCGCAAACAATTCGTTCGATATAAAATGAAGTCTTCCTCAATTAAAAAAATTGAGTGCGGATTCCCTCAAGGATCAGTATTAGGACCAGTTCTGTTTCTGATATATATAAACGATATCGTAGACATACCAAAGCACAATAATATTCTCTTATACGCAGTTGACACAAACATATTTGGCAAATATGAGCAAACTCAAAATACAATTGATCTGAAATTGATTTCCAGCTGGCTAGCGAGTAACAAACTGACACCAAATATTAAAAAAACACAACTACTTCTGCTAGGACCCAACAACTCATCAGACAAAAAACTTATTTGGAATGGGGAAGAAGTAGAGGAGAGCAAATGTGTCAAATATTTAGGTGTTAAAATTGACAACAAACTCACTTTTGAAGAGCACATAGACTATGTTCAAATGAAATGCAACCAGTACATTTCGATTTTATATCAAACAAAGAAATATCTGCAAAGAGAATTACTTCTGAAAATTTATAAACAATACTTTCAACCGCAGTATCAATACGGAGTTCTAATATATGGCATCGCAACAAAAAGTGTTCTTGAAAGACTACAAAATCAACAAAGTTTCCTAATCAGAAAAGTTTTTGGGTTCCCAAACATAAAGAATTTCGTAGTTGTAGATCAAAAAACAAAATCCCATCAATAATTGAGCTACACGTGTACGAACTTCTGAAATTTTTATCAAAAGTAATCAGAAGATAACATCCTAGTGAATCTATTAACTCGTTTATAACTGACAAGGAAATCGACAGATCATTCGACAATGAGCGGAGAATCAAAACAATACCTATCATAGAAAAATTAACACGCAAGAAACGAAAACTAATCTCAGTTCGATTGAGAATACTCTACAATAGCCTTTCCGCTCTTGATTTTGATATAATAAAAAGTTTGAGAATCTGCAAAGAAAAGAATTTAAAAAAAACTGCTACACTCTTTTTTGGACAATTACATAATCGATTCCGATTTTTTTTGGAAAAATGTATTGGTAATAAAATGTATTGGTAAAAAGGTATTGGTTTTTTTCATAACAAAGAAAAAAAAACTTTTTTTAAGTAAAACCATTTAGACAGTTGATGCGTAAAATTGGCTTTTTAACCCCCCCCCCCCCCCCCCCCTTTACCAATTCCTCTTATATGGTCTCAATGTAAGTAACTAAATGAATTTCGAACACATCATCTATTTTTGAATAGCTCTGTAACGGTGCTGAAACAGGCAAATTGCCTCCTAGCATTCGTTCAGTACGACGCTTTATACTCTAATTTGGTTTAGTTATTTGAAGCTTAACTATTTAGTACTGAAAACAAAATTATTATTATTATTATTATTATAAATGTTTTTTCGCTGGAATTGACCTTGACCTTAAATTTTCTGTGAACGTTTTGCTTGATTCAAAATACTGAGTTACCAAATTTGGTCATGTTAGTTATAGTCAAATCATAAGTCGAGCAAAATTGGTCACTTGCGTCGGGAAAACTTACTTAAATTTATATCCCACTAATGTTCTTGACGTCGTCAGCAAGTATTTTCCCTCAATCAATGCAATTATGAAAAAACCAATATGTAAATCAAAATTCTTCGTAGCGTTTATTTTTTCAAAACTAAAACGTAACTGTGGAAGGGAAAACTAATCAGGAAAAAATGCACATTTTGGCATATCAAACGGGTAGATTTCCGCTACAATCATGCCACCTGGATTCATTCAATTTAGAAATCTGACAAAATATTCCAGCTGAAATGACTGCTTTGTTTCAAGAATTAGAAACTTGAAGTCTCTTTTTGGCATTTTCCTGGTATCTTCATTGTTTGATTGCTCTGCAATAATTGATAAAAGTAGAATTGGACCATAATACCATAATTCTCTCTAACTCATTCTTTTTATATATTAGTAAAAATTAGACCCTAGCAGCTTCAAAACGAAGGTTCTCTTTTTTCTATGATCTGCAAACAAGCATTGACAATTTGACGGAAGACTGTACTTGTTCCTTGGCTGTACTTATTCGAGTGGTATCCATCTATAACAATTTTTTCGCGCTACATTTTGTTAAGCCCTCCGATTCTTCAGTAGAGATTGAGCAAATTCATGAATTTTTCTTGTTTCTGACGAAAGAAAACATTGACATTACTTGCTTAAATAAAGTCAAATGGCAAAAACGTTTCATACATGAAAACTATTTCTTAGTTACAGAAGCAAAAGCAAGCAGTTTTCACGGGTCGGTTATCATTGCAAAGAAGGGCATACAGATCAAAGAGGTCAGACCAATTACATCCAGAAAAAACAGTAACGGACAGGCTTTAGAGATAATCGGTGTGAACTTGGAAACACCAATCGATGGAAACTTATGGATAATCAGTGTTTACAATTCACCGAATCAAGACCTAAATTCTAATGATATTTTTGACAGCAACCTTCAGAACATGCTCAGCTGTGGAGATTTCAATTCTCCTCATCAAGAGCTCAACTGTACATACTATACCGAAAACAGCGAAAAACTGCTAGAAACAATTGATGCCGGAAACCTCAAACTACTGAACAATGGTTAACCGACCCATCAATCCAATCAACATCAGAGCCAGAGCAAGCTTGATTTACATTTCTGCAGTCTTTCGATCTTTAAATACTTTGACAATTTTCAAGTACTCGAAGATTTCGGCAGCGACCACTCAGCGACACTTACTTCATTGAAGCTGAAAATTCAAACAGAATTCGATCTCCAATCCAAAGTCAATTCGCAGAAGTTCAAAACAATTACAAACACTCCTGCTTTTACCCACCAAATTAT
This sequence comes from Convolutriloba macropyga, assembly GCF_964194025.1. Lineage (NCBI taxonomy): Eukaryota > Metazoa > Xenacoelomorpha > Acoela > Convolutidae > Convolutriloba > Convolutriloba macropyga. Next base: position 632,050 of record NC_134482.1, on the reverse strand, counting down.
CCAAACAAATACAATTTGAATGAAATAAACCATAACCTCATCGATCTAATTCACAAATCAATCGAACAATCCTACGTAAATAAAACAAATCATCAAATTAGTCCTGAGATAATCAATCTAATCAAGCAAAAGAAAAAGATAATGAGGCTACTAAAAAGTGCAACGGATGACACTTACCATCGACTGAGAAGGGAATTCAATTTCTTGCAAAGAGAAATCAGAAGAGCCACCAAACGTTCGAATGAAAAACAAAATAGAAAACTAATTGAAACAGCAAAACAAGCCGGAAACAAGGGATTCTGGAAAGCAGTCAAAACTATCACCAGCGATAAACAACAGTTAAGCGGATCACATTTACAAATAAATTTTGAGGACAAAATTGCTGTAAATGACCTTGAAAAATGTGAAATGTTTAAAAGCTTGCTGAGTGAGACAATGAAAGAACTCGAAAATGAAGATTTAAAGATGCATTTTCGTGAGATAGAACAGAAGACTAAAACTCTATTAGAAGCCGATCCAAATGAAACAACTTAAGACATTTTCTTAAGCGTTGAAGAGTTTAATAACAATCTGAAACATACAAGTAAATCATGTCCCGGGCCAGACAAAATTAGCTATCAGCAACTGAAGGCGCTACCAAAAAACTTTAAAGCTTTCATATGCATAATTATTTCCTGCTCAATTAACAATTCCTACGTGCCATGTTTTTGGGAAGTTTCACAAGTAACAATGCTTCCACAACCTCAGAAAGACAGAAAGAAAGCAGAAAACTACAGAACTATTAGACTTACCAACTGCATTGCAAAGGTCTGCAAAACTGTTGTTGAAAATATCATCCTAGACCACCGCGAAGCAAACAAAGTCTTTGAACCGCAACAAAGTGCATACAGAGCAAAAGTGAAGCACACCAGTCAGCAGAAATGGTGGGTATCGTCTGTCTCGATGTAGAAAAAGCTTTTGATGCAGTCTGGAGATTAGGGTTGATTGAAAAAATCGAATACAGGCAAAATTCATAAAATGGGTGAATTGTTTCCCCTCACAAAGAAAAACTTACGTAAAAATCAACAATACAAGAAGGAGACATTCCCACCAACAGCCGGAGTCCTCCAGGGTAGCGTTGTGGCGCCCATATTGTTCTTAATTTATGTCTCTAATATTCCAGAAACTCCAGCAGAAATATCTCATTTTGCAGATGACGTTGTGTCATTTTACAGGTCAAAGTCCAATCAGCTAAAACAAAGCAAACTACAAGCATCACTCAACATACTCATAAAGTGGTGTGATAGGCTGAAAATCAAAATAAATCCCGCCAAAACAAAATGAATGCTATTCAGAAATCCTTCGAAGAAACAAACAATCTAAAGCCTAAACATCTACGGAAGACAAACTGAAGAAGCGAAAACCATCAACTTCCTAGGAATAACCATGACGCCTCACTTAAACTGGAATGAACATTGTAAAGACATTGCAACCAGAGTAAAAAAGCGAATTTTCCAGTTGTGGCGTCTAAGCAACTTCAATGTTGAGCAGGAAAGTTCACTTCTGCTTTACAAGTCCTGGATCCGGCCTTTATTTCTATATGCAAACGCTTGCTGGCTCAACCAATCGCAAACGGTTGTCTCTATTATGCAAAAAGCGCAAAACAGAGCATTAAGAATTTGTCTAAGTAAACCTCGATGGTATAGCGTGTAAAAGTTACATGAAGAATCTAACTCACCAACTATAAGAAACATTCAGATACGACTGGCAAAAGACTACATCCAGCGCGCACAAAAGAACAAAAGTGAATCAATGATACGTCCTATACAAAAGAAAAGACAATGTCCAAAGACAACGACTGTAAACGCACATTGGACTTTCTGATTGGTTAGGCTACCTGAAAATCAAACTTATTCTTGTGATTTACTGATTTAAAAATCAGAGATCACCAACTGAGACCCAAAGGATTCTTCGGATCAAAGTGAGGATCACACCTAGCGTGAGGAAGCTTCTTCGACCCTTTCGAATAAGTCGCCCGCCGTTTCCTAGGAATTAAAACACGCTTCTGCCGCTTCCAAGCTCTATAAGCCTCCAGCAGTCCATCCGGTATCAAACCCTCAAACAGAGGAAGCTTCTTTCGGGCAATTTTCCGGGGATCCCTGGCTCCTTCGCCGAAGCTTTCGAGGGGAATCACCCAAATCATACCGTGAGCAAACTTCTCCTCTGGAGGAGGACTCTCGGGAGTAATGCGTGCGGACATTTTGATATTCTCTTCAAGCGTGAAAACCCAGCATTTGTATATGATACGAGACAAGTGAAAACCGGCAAACTTTAGAATCAATGATTTTACAGAATTTCAATTATGCATATCAAATTCAATTCAAAACTCGAGACATAAGACATATTCATCAGCCACAGAAATTGAACGATAATTATAACTTTTAAAACAATTCTCTAGCACAAACGAGTGTATATTGGCGCAACACATCAGTAAACGATATGAAAAACACAACGGGAGTTCGATCCCTCAACGCGCCGCAGCTGTCTGGAGTAAACAGACATAGCTGACCGATGCTCAGCCCTTCTTCCAGTTCTAGCTTAATTAAATCTCTTTTTTCTTTTTCTCTTTTATTTACTTATTCTTTCTTTCTTCCTCCTCTCTGACAAAACTTACCTTCATACCTAACAATGTCCAATAACAACTGCAAATGCGGCTAGTCAGAAGTACCCAACGACAAGTAATACCGATCAGGAAAAACCAGTAAAAACCCTCCACGGTGTTTAAAATGGTTTCGTACCCCAGTAACATTTTACAGTTTAGAGTCAACGTCCCAAATTCAATCTCAAACTCACAAACTTTTGAAATTGCTGTTGTACTAAACTTGATTGTTAATGGTTGTACATGAATTTTCTTTCTTTCTTCAAAATAGATTGAGCAAACATTTCAGAAAACTTCAGACGTTCTTTCAAAACGTTGCGTAGGAATTCTCAAAATCAATACATGCACAAGTTGTGATTTTTGCTTTCAAAAAGAATGCGGTTTTTTGCAGTCCACCATGTGAAATTTATTCACAACTTTGCTGTAAATGTCGATGCCTGACTTAGGAAGAAATGTTTGACCAAAACTATGAATTTTGTAGACATGATGATAGCTTCCTCTGATTTCACAAGTCATGTCAAAACTGTATTGTTCGCCAAGTTTCCTAACCATTGTTGAAGTCATTCAATTTTTACCTCAAATCTGATGCCTAATCTCAAAGTTTAACTTTTTTGGATTATGAGTTGAGCAGAGAAATTTTTTGAAAATTTGATATTAAAACTTGCACAACAGATAGAAAACACTTTTCAAAGGAATGACTTAAAGTCAAAGATTCAAAAAATATGAAATTTCCAGAACAAAATGATCAGACCTATCGGATTTCGCCCAAAATTTTTAGTGGCTGGCGATGTCAAAATTGTGTTCATGACAACAAAAAATTTGGACGACATTTTTGTCTAAGAAATGCGTGCACTATTTTTAACTCAGGATAAAAAACTCATCTGACCTGTCTTGTGCTAGTTTTTGTAATAAAATTGTCCCGACATCCATAACCAATTAGAGTTCCGTTTTGAAACGTTGTTTTTAAAATAAAACAGTTTATGCTTGTTCACCAGAAAAAATTCAGCTAATTTTTCTAAGCAACGTTTTTTGCGATATTGATTGATCTAACTATTTTTTGTGACAAACTCTAGAAGGACAACACTTTATGAGTTGCCAGAAAATTAAACAAATTTTTAATTTAGTAATTTTTAGGGTACAGTGAATAAACGTGAAGCAGTAGTTGAAACATTAATTGGAGGCAGCATGTCTGCAGAAACATCAAAACTGTCAAAAACTTTATTTAAAAACGCTGAAACTGCAAAAATATGGATCCGAAAAATATAAATCTGTCTTAAATTTAGCTTGAGCCACCAGTTTTTGATTATCGTTTTTTGTCAAAAAGTCGCTTTATTACGGAACGGTGAATATTGAGCTTAGGAAAAAGTTTCCGCCTTCCAATGGCATTAAGGTTGGATCAATACTGTGTGCATTATTGAGAAGCCTTCTCCTATCCATTATATGCTCGTTAATTTAAGTATGATTTCTGTTCGCATTGTAACTTGCATATCAGAATTTTCTTTAGTTTTGCAGAAACATTTTACTCTCAGATATTGGCCAAATAATGAGTTTCCGCTTTTGCTTTTTTCTTGCCACCTTATGAAGTTCTAATTTTTTGTTAAATTTAATACGTCTGAGATCATTTTTCTTTCAAAAATTTAAGTCGCCAAAATGATGATGGCTCAGAAATAATGAATTAGAGTTTTGAAACATCAAATCTTAAGCATATCTCAGAAATATGGTTTTCAAATTTGGCTGAAAACAAAAATCCAAAATGGATGATTAAATCATCTAAGCCGAATAATGTTTATATTACAGAAAGCTGACAATTGTTTTCTTTTTTTTCTTTTAATTTACTCAATTGCAGAAGGACAGTTTCTCAGTGTTTTATGATCTGAAAGTTTTGATAATTGTATTGTCTTTAAATTTGTTCACAAGAATCTTGGTATCCAGAATATAAGATCCAATAGAATCATTTAGACGGTTTCTAGAAAAAATAAGTATTATTTATTTGTATTAGTTTAGTTTTTTAAACATTTGCTTGAGACCATGTTTCGCGTTTTCCAAATGGTAGTCCTCTTAAGGGTGAAAGCTGTGTATGTAATTGTTTTGCAAAGTATAAAATTGTTTTTTAAAAAATCTATGATCCGTTGTTAATATGTAATTTTTGGCTCGGTCATGATATACCTAAAACATTTTGCTCACTTTTGAAACATTTTCCCTGATGAACACTATTTACTTTTCCACTTAGCATGCCTTGGTTACATTTTCTTCGTTATATTTCCAAATCTTTCTCAAAGATGTTGCTATCTGCTATTCTGTTTGATTTTGTGTTGCAGTATAAAATAGAGAAACTTTGTTGCTACTCTTGACGTGATTAATTAGTTTATTGAGGCTGCCTTTTCTGTTTTAAAGTTCTGATAGAAATTCAAAGTTGTTTTTTTCCAATAAAAACGGAGCATAGAGAATCACTGGACGTAATGAACGTCAGATTGAAACTATTCAAAAGAATTTTTCATTCGATATTAATAAAAATTGATGATATTTGACCAGACTGTCAGATAACCGAATTGATTAATTGAAAAAATGCATTGAGCAAAAATTTAGATTTTTTTGATGTCCAATTTACAAATAATCATCTCTCCAACTGAGCGAATGATTATCCGCAAATTGGTTGTCAACAAAAAATCGGAAAAGTGCGCAAAAAAGAAGAATTTTGAACTAGTTTAAGACCAATTGCTTGCAAAACAACGCGCCTTGGTTGTGCCTTTTTAGAGAAGCTTCTATTCTTCTCTTTCGTTAAGATGGTAGACTGAGAAGCTGTAATATCTATGACAGAGTATAACAATGTCAGAGAATTTTCTTAAAATGGTTGAAAAATGACAGAGTAGAAAAACTGGATTATGAAGACATTACACACATGTAAAAATATGTATAACGCACTCACCGCCAAAAAGACTCGAGCCCTGTTCATGGAATTAGTTTTTTTCAATCTCTAATCACCGCCATAAATCATCCATAAAACACTATATAGCTGGATATTCCGCTAACTGAACATTAATTTGGTTTCATTTGGCTGTCATATGAATTTTTTTTTTGTTTTAATGGCTCTGAGTATACTACGAGTCTTTCTGAAGCCGTTTTTACATGTTAACATAATTATTTCCTATTTTGCATTTCTTACTTGAAATGATGCTTCCTTTTTTAACAGTTATGATCGCCTATAGCCAACTAAAGACAGATTAGAAGCCTTTCAAGTTTTTATTAGCATTAACAAAAATCTGGGTTCTTTAAACTTCAACTCAATAATGCGACGCTTATTTTGAGTGCGGTTTGATCTGAAAGTTTTTTGACGATTTCTTGCAGAAGCGCCTGAAAACTTCTTCTGTGGGGGTAGTAAAACTACTAATATGAACTTTTATCTCATTTGAGGGGGAGACTTTAATGAGATATATTTTTGTGAATTATATTATTTGTTTTAATAAGAAACTTTCTCATAAATTTTGGGTCACCGATTCGTCTGCTGGTTACAATAAAATAAGAAAAATTGCTCCTATATGCGCTATTTTTTTTGAATTTTGCGGTGAACGGTGTTATTTCTTTTCAACGCATTCTGTGCATTCACTTCAGATTTTACAAAGTTTTATTGAAAATTGAGTCGATTGTGCTAAATTATCGGTGAAACTTTGTACGGTTTCCTGTTCTTATCGAAGATGTGCCTTCAACGCTTTGAATCACGTTTATTTTTATCTCAAATCTTGCGGTTTTTAGCGTTAACACCTCGAAGCGGGTAGAAAGAAACGCAAGTGTGTTTTTTGGAAATACACAAAAACAACCTTAGGAAAAACGGGAGAGGATAAAATGTAAAATTACGAGAGGGAAAGGGAAGAAGGAAAGAAGTGCAGGAAAAAATCTAAAAGGATTAGGCTGAGCTTTTTTTTCTGTTGTTTTCTATTCGTTGATGTCCAGAGATGCACAGATGATGTCCAGTTTCATTTGATGACCTGCTGATGACCGTAAACGTAATTCTGTGACCTCTACCTTCTGCCAGTGGGTGGTCTTTTGCCTGGTCCCTTCTGAGGAGTCTTCTTGGCTATTCCCAAGAGGACAAGGACCGAGTTCTTGAAGGACTGGCTCGCCAAAAAGTAGAGAAAGAAGTTCATCGAGTTGTTCAGCAAAAGAGGGGTGTCCTAAATGCCATCACTTAGTTAGTTCTATTTACCAAAAAAAAGACAGCGTAAAAAGGAAAATAAGTGAAAGATAAGACATTAAAACAATTGTGTGAACAACTATGTATTCTCTTATAAAACATAGTATTGAGAATTGTATTGTCACAGAAGTGCGGGAAAATTAGAGAACTCTCGGGTCTATTCTGTTTTGTCCAACCCCCCCCCCCCCCCCCCCTCCCCCCAGGCGCACGTCCCCAGGCGCACATGCTATTGTTTTACATAGTAACGTGTTATATAACTATAACATATAATTTGTAACTGGGGGCGTAAAAACACGGGGGGGGGGGGGGGGGTGGTGGGGTGGGGCAAAACAGAATAGATCCAGATTCTACCACAATGGTATAAACAAGAAAATAACTAATATATCATTTAACTCCTAGTTAAAACCATTCCAGATAAGAGTAAATTAGAGCTGTCATAACTACAGATTGTTATAATATATTTCTTAACATCACACTCTTATTGGCCCAACAATTAAGAGTAGAAGAGGGATTACGCTAACCTCTGGTATTTAGAGGTGGATTAAGGATGAAACCTCGACTATTAGGAAAAAAGAGTAGCTTAGACAAAACTCTGAGACAACCTTTAAAAGGCTCATTTCTCCGTAAAAAGAATTATCTGAGCTATTTTAATAATTTGTTTTGAAGTTACCTATAACTATTGTTGCTTCGCATATGAAGATGCGATACACAATTGAAAAACTGAAGCGCAAGTTTTAAAACAAAATCTCTAGTGTACGTAAAACAAACATTGCGTAATCAGATTTGCGTAATAACATTGCGTAATCAGAATTGCGCAATAAGAATTTCGTAATCCAATGGGTAATCAGAATTTCGCCATACAAACCTTGACCACGATTAGAAAACTGAAGAGAGTTCGTTTCACTTGATGACCACTGATCCTATGAGCAGACCCTGTAAACACACAAAAGGAAAAAAATAGGGGACGTTTTCAATTTAAGCAGTGGGTGTGAAAAAAAACTATTTTTCTGTATAAATATCTAAGGTAAATATATTAACAAAAGCTCACAAATATTATTGAAATTTGTAACACTGTATTTATGGATTGCTTTTTCTCAAATTCACAATAAATATGGCTCACTCACTACATTCCCGGAGGTTGGTGCGGCAGAGTAAATCAGCGCTGAATCAGTATAGAGACATTCTGTTTTTTAGGATGGTCATACTCTGTTCTTGTCCCAATTTACACGGGCCAGTCTAGATTTTTGCGTAAAATTTACTTTATGAAATATAATCTGCTCAGCTTAGCTTCCGCCAACAAGGCTTGATTTATATGTGATTCGAACTTCCGCTTAGGTACTTGTAACTTTTAACTTGAGTAGAAAGTCGTACCCACTAAGCTAAATGGGTAATTGACTATAACCCAACTTATATGAAAATAGTGTGTATACTATAGTAATCACCAAATATAAGCTACAAAATTATGATATTACTCGGCTCAGACCTAATTTTGGGTTATGAGTAATTTTTAGACTGTTATGGATACGTTTAGCCTGGGCCAACTCCATGACCTCAATATAATCATAATGAAGAAGAACTGCACATAAAGAAATTTAAAACATTCTGGCGATGTTTTAAGAACTGAATTATGTTTTTACACTTGAATTGTGCTAGTTCAACGCTGAAATGCTCAGAGACTCAAGTCTGGGTTATAATCAACTCATGACTCTGATCAAGTACATCCTGGTATAAATATCGGGTCTTTCCCATTGTAACCCCGAGTTGTCAAATAACCTATACCCCCCCCCAAAAAAAACATGGTTATTATACAATAATGGGGGGCTATGATTTCATGGGGGAGGGGCTAATGGGAAAGACCCTAAATATCTGATAAAGACACGACAAAAATATCCAATTAATCATGTAATCTCCACAACATAGGAATTGATAAGATCTTATCAGATAATATGTGATCAGGTAATATATAAGTAAGATCTTAGCAGGAATATTAAATTGATATCTCATAAAAACTGATTTGATTTTTTTATCAGATGGCACTGGAAAAATACTCGCCGATAAGATTGAACAATTATTGTAAGTACTGATACGAATCCTACGACCTGATAAGATATGCGCGTCATCATATCGTACCCGAAAAATCCAAAATCTTTGTCGAATTTCATGAGTGATCTTGATCTCGATTCTAAGCGTTTTTTAAAAAAAACCGTTAGAAGCAAGGGCCCTTAAAAGGTGTTGAAACATGAGTCGGATCTCGGGCACAACAAACAGCGGATCGTAGTACAGTATATCTATAGTATATCAAGTAGAACTATTTATACCAGCATTGAAGCAATCTATTTCAAGCCCATATTTTTACTAGAAAAAAGTAATAAAAATTTGAAAACGAGTCATAGCTTTTTTCAGGAAACGTGCAAGGTAACAAAAATAACCATACTTGTTCAAAAATATCAAATGACCAATCAACATGAGCTATTTAAAGTAATTTTTGATTGCACGGACTGTATGGACTGCGCCATATTATAGTCTGCTTACATGAACGGGCTTTCTACTCAAAATCTGCCTGATCATTAACTAGCTAAATTCTGATGAATGTTTTTGTTCCTTAACTTTTTTCAGATGCCTCTGTAAATTGATTTTGTTAAATGTCTAAAGAACTCACAAGCGGCGAATGCGATCATGTTTAGGATGAAGAGGACAGAGAGAAAAATGAGTGAGATCGTGATCTCTCGGTCCTTCTTCTGGTTACTGTCTTTTGCAATTGTGGATTCCTTCTGGTTTCGTCTCAGTTTCCAGACTATGGCCACATTGGATGCTACTACAGACACCACTGGAACCACCAGAGTCAGGGTGAATGTGTACACAGCTGTGCGCAGATCTAAAACAACCAACACAAACAACACCGTCCTTGAAATTATTTAAAAGAGTTTTCGGATCTATTCTGTTTTGCCCCCCCCCCGTTACAAATTATGTGTTGTTATATAGCAAGTTACTATGTAAAATAGCACGTGCGCCTGGGGGCGTCAAATATATAAGCCCACTAAGCTGGTGGGAGGGGGCAAAACAGAATAGCTCCGAGTTATCGATCCGATATAAAAAACTAACGTCAATTATTGACCAGACTGTCAATAATCAAGTTGATTAAGTAAAAATATTCTGCAATGAGCAAAGAGCTAATATTTTGTTGAAGTACATTTTACAAATAATCATCACTACTAATGATCAAATAATTAATAGCAATTTGATTGTCAAGCTGACCTCTGAGAAAAATGTACAAAAATCGAGTCTCGATCTCTTTTAAGAACAATTGTTTGCATAACAACGCACCTGTTCTTGCGCTTTTTAGAGAAACCTCTATTCGTCAAGAGGATAGACTGAAAAGCTGTAATATCTACAACAATGTCAGATAATGTTCTCAAAATTATTTTAAAAAATGCACGAAAAAACAGGAATACAAACATATTCCACACATCATACATGTAAGTTTCCAGCAAATTTCATACAGTAAGGTTTTTGATTTACGTTTCATTAATCAAAAACGATGACAAAAGTCCTTGGATTATTTAGTAATTTTGAATTACAGCAGCAACGAAAAAATTTAAAGTAGCCGAATAAATATAACAGACTTTTTATGATTTTCCAACCAAATGTTCTTTTCGAAAGATTGAAGAAACGCATCGAACGGTATCGCTGTTCTTTATGTTTTCACAACTCTTTTTTGAGGCTCAATTTCTAAAAGCGAACATAAAAATACAAAAATTAGTCAAAACTGTCAGTTTGATTCTGACTAAAAATACCAGCTTCAGAAAAGTTTGAGTTCAAGTTGACGAACCGTTGCTTCACTACTTTTAGAACGAAAGTGTTGGAAGAAATTAGTGGGAATAATTGGCGGTTATACTTGTTCGATAGTTGGAAAGTATAAAAAATGTGAACTTTATAAAAACAAACTTCGACTCAATATTTTGGCAAATTTTTTGGTATCAGTCGTCTATAAATCATTTTTGATTAATACACTAATTGAAGAGCATAACAGGAGATCAATTCTATACTCAGGTTCACAATCGAACGAAAATGGTGAAAAAAAAGAAAACCAATTACTTGAATTATAAGCCTTTTTATCAAAATGAGGGTCAAAACCCTTAAGTTTCTTGCTCTTTTTGAACTCAGGCATATTATCGTTTAGCTCTCTATCCCAGACATTTCCTTTAATAGAGCTTTTAGCAAGAGACTCAGTTCCCGATGTATCTGAAATTTAACAAAGCAGATAATAGTAATAATAATAATAATTATAAAAATAATAATTATAATAACAATAATAATAATAATAATAATAATAATAATAATAATAATAATAATAATAATAATAATAATAATAATAATAATAATAATAATAATAATAATAATAACAATAATAATAATAATAATAATAATAATAATAATAATAATAATAATAATAATAAATATAATGATAATAAGAATAATAATTGTGGTGTCCACCTCCAAATGGAGCAGTGAAATTGCAACAAAGCACACTAGAAGTACTAACTATAAACACTCTTAAACTATATGTTATTATATCTATCTTATAAACTGTTATGTATCATAATCTATAGCGGAGCTATATAACGTTGATTAACCTCTGTGTTAGTTGTTAAGTGTTAATGTGTTAGTTGAAAAGTGGTAACGTAGTGTTGGCAGGTAGTTGTCTTCGCACACTTTAAGTGTGAACGCAAACCATTGAAAAAGCGCAGTATTGCCTTTGTGTTAACTTTATACAGTTTGATTAACTCCACGTGGAATTTACGATTTATCCCCGTTGTTCTTATTTACTCTCCACATGGCGCAGTCAGCCTCACTAAAACCACCAATGGGAGTCCCATTATTTGGGGAATCTGGAGCAAATCCAGGACAAGAATGGTCCCCGTGGTTTTCTACCTTCAAACTAGCTGTAATGGCGAAAGAAAATATAAAAATAGATAAACTACTGAGAAGAAAGCCAACTCCGGCTGATCTGTTTTACCCAGCAATGCCGTCTCTAGATGAAACAAGACCAAACGAGTCCGAAGAAGAAGGAAACAAAACAGACATCAGAAATCAAAGAAAAAAAATAGACCGGGAAAACGAATGCAAAACAATCGATATCCGAGGCCCGTACGTAGACCGATACCCGTGGGATGAAGCAGACACAAAAATCAATATTTTACTGTATTTATGAAATGGAACATTACAGAAAATGGCACCATCACCAATCACTCACCATACACAATAACACTTGAAACAGACAATAGAAAAAACACAGTAATAAGAAAAAGCGACCTAGCCATTGTAACACAACCACTACCATCACATCAAAAACAAACCTCGCGACCAAAAAGACTGATACACATGGTAGCATGCAAATCCGTAAAAAAATACAACAATAACCGAGAAAAATAAAACAATTCTGTTTAGAGGAAAAGAGACGAGCTAAGCAGAAACAACAATCACTGACACAAGGACCAAGCACAACAACGACAAAAACTCTAGCTGGAGACGAGGAACTGTTTAGCCACGAACAATTAGTGACAATTCCAAAGAAGAACCAGAATGCACAACAACAAAAGAAAAGTACTCAAGAGAGACGCGAAACGACAACGAAAAAACAGCAACCAAAACAACAATTATCAGCACGACGACAAAAGCAACATACAATGCCCCAAAAAGAAACAAAACCAAAGGATTCCGGAAAACGCGAATACAAAAAAAAGCCCAAATGAAACGTTCCTAGCAAAGTCGAGTGCATCCGCACTGCAGCATTCAACACTCCACATGGAGAAACAACAGAACAGGCCCTCATTCGCATAAGCAAAGAAGGGATTATCAATTCACCCACAATCGAAGTAAGCACTCTTACATCCGGTTCCACGCAAAACAGCCCACCCAAAGTGAACACATCTGACAACAAGAACAATTTCATGGTTACCTCTCCCAATAGTCCACACATCCCAACAACTTTTAGCTCCAAAATCTCACCGCCCAAAATAGACAAAGCGGTCAAGAAAATACAGCAGCTAAATGCGACACCAAAAACAAGCAACTCCCCAATCGGAACAATGCAATACCATATGGAATTGCGCAAACCGAGGAAACATCACCCATAAGTTTAAAGACAAATAATTCCACAATCGACAACATAAAGGCATCTAACCCCGTAGCAACAACCAGCCAAAAGCAAACAACTGAGGACCTACCAAAAGGATCCCAAGAACACGACTCCAACCAGGAACACTATACAGCTTCAGCATCTCCCGGTAAAAGCTCGATATCGGACATAAAGCCAGGTGATTTTTATGAAGAAGAAATACAGGACTGAAATTCTTCTCCCTCGCAGGGGGAATGTGGTGTCCACCTCCAAATGGAGTGGTGAAATTGCAACAAAGCACACTAGAAGTACTAACTAAAAACACTCTTAAACTATATGTTATTATATCTAACTTATAAACTTTTATGTATCATAATCTATAGCGGAACTATATAACGTTGATTAACCTTTGTGTTAGTTGTGAAGTGTTAATATGTTAGTTGCAAAGTGGTAACGTAATGTTGGCAGGTAGTTGTCTTCGCACACTTTAGGTGTGAACGCAAACAATTGAAAAAGCGCAGTATTGCCTTTGTGTTAACTTTATACAGTTTGATTAACTCCACATGCAATTTACCATTTATCCCCGTTGTTCTCATTCACTCACCACAATAGTAATAATACAACGAATAATAATTGTAATAACGATAATAATGATAGTAACAATAATAATAATAAAAATAAAAAAAAATAATAATAATGATAATAATAGTAATAATAATAATAATAATAAAAGTGTTAATAATAATAATAATAATCATAATAATAATAACAATATTGAAGATAATATTACCGATAATAATAAAAACAATAAATCGTTCTTTTTTATTAACAATTATTGCAAAAGAGGTGTTTCATTGAGTGCAAAAATGTGTAAAATGAAGTTGAAAAAAAAGAAATGAACACACCATTAGATCATCAGTTGGTCCACTTTCAGTTGCCACACAATATATGCAATATCCAAGAACTGTTTGATTACGAAGGCAAAAAACTATTATAATTTTTGAACGATAATAATGGTTGGTTCAAGCAAAATTAGTTTACAGAAAACGTGAAAAGAAAACAGAAATCAGAATATTTCTCAAAAACACTTCTGGCCTCAGAGATATAACGCCTTTTGATCAAAATGAGGGTTGAAACCATTACATTCTTTGCTCTTTTTGAAATCAGGCATATTATTATTATTATTATGCTCTCTATCCCAGACATTTCTTTTAAAAGTGCTTTTAGCAAGAGACTCAGTTCCCGATGTATCTGAATTTTAACAAAGCAGATAATAGTAATAATAAGAATAATAATAATAATAATAATAATAATAATAATAATAATAATAATAATAATAATAATAATAATAATAAAAACAATAATAATAATAATAATAATAATGGTAATAATAACAATAATAAAAACAATAACATTATAGATAATAATAATAATAATAATAATAATAATAATAATAATAATAATAATAATAATAATAATAATAATAATAATAATAATAATAATAGTAATAATAATAATAATAATAAAAATAATAATAATAATAATAATAATAATAATAATAATAGTAATAATAATAATAATAATAATAATAATAATAATAATAATAATAATAATAATAATAATAATAATAATAATAATAATAATAATAATAATAAATTGTTCGTTTTCTATTACCAAGTATTGCAAAATTAGTGCTTCAGTGAGTACAACAATAAGTAAATTGAAGTTGAACAGAGGAAATGAACACACCATTAGATCATCAGTTGATCCACCTTCAGGTGCCTCACAATATATGCAATGTCCAAGAACTGTTTGATTAGGAACGCAAAAAATTACTATAATTTTTGAACGATAATAATGGTTGGTTCGAGCAAAATTAGTGTCCAGAAAACGTGAAAAGAAAATGGAAATCTGAATATTTCTGGAAAAACTTCTGGCCTCAATTTT
>NC_134482.1:607158-612158 GCF_964194025.1 Convolutriloba macropyga | reverse complement strand
AAAACAAAACGACTCCCCAAAGTCCGCAGGTAAGAACGTCAATTCAATAGACAACCCTCAAACCCCCACAATCAAGGAAGAAGAAGCAATTAAATACAAAATCCTAACAACTAGGATAGGACAGTCTATACATCATAAAGTAAAATCACAACTTAAGTCAAACTACACCCCTGACCATCAAAAAGGAAGATGAGTACCACTACACCTCGAAACACAATTAGAGGAAGAACTAAGAAAATTACAAAACAATGAACATATAACCAAACTAGAAAAATGCAGCGATGAATTCTTCATATCACCTATCGTCATCACAGTGAAGAAAGACAAATCAATCAAACTAGCAATGGACTCGAAAACAATTATCAAAGCAATTCACAAAAACAAATACCAGATGCACATCATCGACTGCCTAATGGACAGCATCGCACAAACTATCACTCAATCGTCCGGCGAAGGAGAAGTCCTATTCTCAACAATAGACCTATTCTAGGCGTACCACTAGATGACGGCACAGCAAAACAAGCAAAACAATGTTTTCTGGACGATATTATTATCGTTACCGGGGTTGGTCTACGAAGCCATAAAAAATTATTCAAGTGTCTAGACAGACTAAATGAAGAAAACCTGGCAATAAACCTCAACAAATGCCATTTCACAAAAAATACGATAACGTGGCTTGGCTATGAAATAGACCAAAAAGGTATTAAACCAATCGTCTCCAAGACACAGGCAATACTTAAGCTGAAGCCACCCACATCCCATAAACAACTTAAATCATTCCTCGGAAGCGTCCACCACCTAACGAAATTTATACCAAACCTAGCACCCCTATGTCGCGAATTTAGAAACTTACTTCAAAAAGATATGAAATACATATGGACAAACCACCACCAAACAATGTTCGAAAACATAAAGAAACGCATACGTAATCTGACAGAAAACACACATAACGACACAAAAAGGAAGACCAGAGTCAAAACAGACGCATCAAGATCGGGCCTAGGGGCAGTCCTAGAACAAGAAACAAGCAACGGTTGGGAGACAACATCCTACGCCTCATGATTTTTAAATAAAGCTGACGAAAAATACAGTAGAAACAAAGAAGAATGACTAGGAGTAGTATGGGCGTTAGAACATTTTGAACACTATTTGTTAGGTCATCATTTCATAGTACAAACCGATCATAGGGCCCTTTTATCAATCCTTAAAGAACGTTCAAGTAAAATCCACCGAAGCTGCTTAACTAGGTGGCACGATAGATCAATTCCATTCCATTTTATTATAGACCACATAGCCGGAACAAAGATGGGACTAGCAGATTATTTGTCTCGAAATCCATCCGAACCCGCAAAACCCCCGAGCACATATGAGGACGAAAAACACACTCCAAATCATACGCAAAAGAGGCCGACCAAAGAAACAGAACAATAACAAAACACAACATAATACACAAACTACGCACAACGAATCCAACGACATTAATAAAATTATATTGGAATCGTCCAACGATTCCAACAATTCACTATACTGCCAAAACAAACGACAGAGAGGCAGGCCCAAAAAAGTTAACGTGGAATGATCGACCGATTCCACACAAACTAAAAACAATTACGACAAACGCGACACGATTACAAATAATTCACTAAAGAATAGAAAATACAACCTACGCACCAGTCACAAGACATTCCAACCACAATTAAACACAACGAATAATGACGTCACTAATAATACGCAAGACACACAGCAAACGTATAGACAAGCGAATTTGCCAATTAACACAGCTATTCTTCAACAGCCTAATTCTAACAAACAACATAATCTAACAAATCAAATGGAGCACACAACCAACAACCCAAAAAGCGCCACCGCTAAATCACCAGTGCTGAAAATCCTTCTCAATGAGAAACTATCTCAGCCATACCCCAAAATCATCGCCTCCTACATCGGACGACCATCATTCAAAGCAACCGGCGAGCTTGTTCAATCAACAACTAATTGCAGCAATGATTAATAGAGATACGGTATTACGGGAGATCAGAGACTGCATCATCAGTGAGGACCAATCCCGATGCAAAAGCCTGAGCAAGCAAATACATGCAAAATGGGGAATTCTAAGCGTCAACAACGGCTGCATACTGGTTGATAACAAACTAGCAATACCTAACATTCTGAAAGAATCAGTCATGGACGTACTTCAAGCAACACATCCAGGAGCTTGGGGCATGACTGAACTAGGGCAAAGATTATGGTGGCCATTCAACAATCGAGATTTAATCAGTAAATCCAAAACCTGTCGACCCTGTACCGAATTCGGTAAGAATCTAAAAAATATAATACGAAAGTCCGATTGGACATCCCTTCCACCATGCTCTGAACCCAACGAAGAAATTCAATTAGATTTCGGCGGACCAATATTTGATGGACAAGGGAGGAAAGTTTACATCTTAGCTTGCATCGAGCTTTTCT
Organism: Convolutriloba macropyga; assembly: GCF_964194025.1. NCBI lineage: Eukaryota > Metazoa > Xenacoelomorpha > Acoela > Convolutidae > Convolutriloba > Convolutriloba macropyga. Next base: position 609,692 of record NC_134482.1, on the reverse strand, counting down.
CGAAATTCCCGACTCTGAAAATAGTTTCAAACGCAAATGGTCCAAACATAGAAAAATTGTTAAACAAATATATAACCCAACACAGGGTACCTAGAACCATTAGACTAGATCAAGCCAGATGCGTAAAAGAAAATAAATTACAACAGCTATGTAAACGATACAGCATTGAATTAATATATGCCCCAGCTAACAATCTCCGCCCCATAGGATTAGTAGATCGTTTAATACAAACCGTCAAACGACGATTGGGCTGCATAAAACTCGACCCCAATCAGAAACTGTTCAATTTTAAGAACGCCCTCCAAAACATATCATTTGAACTGTGCACCTGCAGAAAGAAGAATTCAAAACTTTCCCCTATCGAAGCCCACTATGGAAGAAAGCGAACACCGCATTAACAAATACAACATCTAAACTAAATATCAAAAACCTAAATTGGTCAAACACTCTAAAATACTATTTAGATGACAACATCATAGAGGAGGAACTTATCAGTCAGGACAAATGGTATGACGAGTATCTGGATAGTGATGCCGAAGTAAAAGCAAAGAAACAACGGAAGATACGGGAGGCCAAAGATGACGAAGGCGTCATCAAACTCAAAGAACAATTAGACAGAAACAGCCCTGAACTCCGACTAGCTCGAAAGACCCTTGTCGCCTCCCGAAACAAAAAGCAACTGCAAGGACTGTATGAGGCTATTCTGGTGGGGGCAGCACTCGTCAAAACAACGGACAGTACCGTAACTGTTAAAGTACCGGGCCAGCAGTACACCGTCCTCAATAAATCTGAAAATCGCAAAATTCGGAACGCCAGAGCAACGCCTCATTCCTCTCATTAATTTCGCCGCAAGAAAGACCGTGCGCAACTATCATGCAAATTTCATACAGAGCATAGAAACACACGCATAAAACATCAAAAAAAGATAGTCGGCCAACGAGCCATCCGCAAAAGAGGACCACAAACGTCGGACTTAGACAAAAAGGCAAAAGCCAACCTCGCAAAGGTCAATCGTATCAAAATCCCACCTAAAAGATGCTATCAATCATCACTCAAGAATGGATCTCCCAAAAAGAGAAAACTCTCGACGGCATCATCCCCAGCATCAGCAGATGAACAGTGCGACGAACCCCACGACTCAGATTCTAGCCAAGATGTCAAAGCCGCAACCAAACAACACGGGTGCACACTACTAGTTGACACGACTGAAGCATTTACCCGGCGTTGCGCACGACACAAAAAGAAGCCAAAATGGTACGGTGACCTCACAGAACTGTCATTCTTGGATGAATCGTCGGAAAGCCCCAAAACATCGTAAAGGAAAAAGCACCGCATTCTTTTTGCCACCCAGTACAACCCCTAACTGCCTCACAGCATAATACCAATGACCTCATCCAGCCAAAACTACCCGGCCGAAAACATCGGAAACACACCAAGACATCGGCGAAGACCCAATGCACGAAGAAGTGCTTGCAATCTTCGAACAGGACCAGCCTGAAAGCTCTCTTCAACCCCTCGAATTCTAGACAACAAAGTCAAAAACTCAAAAACTCTGATCATAGTAAAACTCAAAGTTCAAACTTATTATAATGCCTTATCACATTACTTGAAATTATCTGTAAGCATTAATCCTAGCTACCATAGCAACTACGAAACCTCAAGTGCTCACAATAACTACATACCATCAAGCTATAATTATAGTTGTTACTAGAACTCATCGCTCTAACGTTTTTACTCCTTTATGCTATTAACAACCTTTCATTTTGTACTAAAGTTCATTAAATTGTATTTACTCTCAACCACTGCTAACATTTATGTTAACTTAAACTCTTCTCTAGAGGGGGAAATGTGGTACCCTGTGGTATCCACTAACCACCTCTCTCATCATTAGTGCAGTGAATTCATATTGATTGAAATGCAGTACATTTGTAGCCTTCTGTTTCATGCATCACTCATTCGTACCACGATTGATTACCACAGCGACAGGTAGTTGTAACTTTGAATTCAACAATCACGTTGGCAGCGAATTGCCTAATCTCAGTCTGCCTTAACGTTAGTAATTTACAGTTATCACTGAACATCATTTGAAAAAGTTTATTCATCATACTAGACCCTTCGAATAGCGCAACGGTTTACGAGTACAATATTAATAATAATAATAATAATAATAATAATAATAATAATAATAATAATAATAATAATAATAATAATAATAATAATAATAATAATAATAATAATAATAATAATAATAATAATACTAATAATAATAATAATAATAATAATAATAATAATAATAATAATAATAATAATAATAATAATAATAATAATAATAATAATAATAATAATAATAAATAAATAATAATAATAATAATAATAATAATAATAATAATAATAATAATAATAATAATAATAATAATAATAATAATAATAATAATAATAATAATAATAATAATAATAATAATAATAATAATAATAATAATAATAATAATAATAATAATAATAATAATAATAATAATAATAATAATAATAATAAT
>NC_134482.1:597158-604658 GCF_964194025.1 Convolutriloba macropyga | reverse complement strand
ATAATAATAATAATAATAATAATAATAATAATAATAATAATATTAATAATAATAATAATAATAATAATAATAATAATAATAATAATAATAATAATAATAATAGTAATAATAATAATAATAATAATAATAATAATAATAATAATAATAATAATAATTAATAATAATAATAATAATAATAATAATAATAATAATAATAATAATAATAATAATAATAATAATAATAATAATAATAATAATAATAATAATAATAATAATAATAATAATAATAATAATAATAATAATAATAATAATAATAAATAATAATAATAATAATAATAATAATAATAATAATAATAATAATAATAATAATAATAATAATAATAATAATAATAATAATAATAATAATAATAATAATAATAAAAATAATAATAATAATAATAATAATAATAATAATAATAATAATAATAATAATAATAATAATAATAATAATAATAATAATTGAGATACCGGCTCCAACTGGAACCCCTAAAACTCAATGTTGTAACCAAGTCTAAATGTACTAGTATATTTATTTATAAACTCTTATGCTATGTAACTACTATTCATTGTACATATGTAAATCTCCAATAGGAGATATGTGTTACGAGTCATTGTTAGTTGTTCACTTTATCGCCTGTCACTTAGCAGGTAACTAATCTAAACCGCGCTTTCACACTTGTGTTAAGTGCAGACGAAAATAACGCCGAAAAGATACAGTCGTTTCGTGGCCAGAATAAATTCTTGAACTTAATTCTCTTCCAAATAATAAGTTGACCTTCCTGGAACATACACATACACAGATCCTAAGTGATCAGCATCTACAATCCACAGTTATATTAGATAGATCATATCTAGCTAGTGATACTAAAGTATCAGGACGAGAATACTCTCCTCTCGGATTAGAGCAACAACGACATACAGCGCGGGATCACATGGCGCAGTCATCTGTTAAAACTCCTCTCGGAGTACCCCCATTCTGGGACTCAGGGGCAAACCCAACCACAGAATGGAACACCTGGTTCGGGACTCTCAAAATGGCAATAACGGCGAGGGACAACCTACAGGTTGACAAACTCTTGAAACTAAAGCCAGCAAAAACAGAATTACCCGACCCCACAATCCCGACATATGAAGAACCGTTCGACGGGGAAACATTAGATGAAGAGAGACAAAGAGACCAGAGAAATGAACGCAGAAAAGTGGACTGGGAGAATGAATGCAAAAAACTAGAACAAAATGGCCCAATGATAGACAAACTCCCTTGGGACGAGGCAGACCTAAAGGTCAAAAGCCTCATATATCTCTCCCTGGGAGTAGAAGGAACAAGAACCTTCCACCAAAGAAATCCGCACTCCAAAATAGAGCGGTGCTCCACTAACGAACTAGTGCATGAACTAACACTAACATTCACCCGGCCACGCAACAGAACATTTGACCGGTTCCAATGCTTTAAAACAATGCAACAGCCAAATGAATCCTTCGAAACTTTCTACAGCCGCCTTCGAGAACAAGGAGCACACTGCAAATTCGAACACCTCGAAGAAGACCTGATAAAAGACATATTCATTTCGAATATGAGAAGCTCAAACATCCAAATGGAACTTCTGTCAGAAACAAGAAAGCCACAACAAGCACTAAACTATGCCGTGAATAGAGAAAGGGGACTAGCAAACCAACAAGAAATTCTAAGATCGAACAATACAAACTGGAACACAGTCTCCTACGTCCGTACAAATAGACAAAGAACACAAAATCAAAATTCTCAACAAAAACAAAATCCATGCTGGAAATGCGGAGGAACATTCTCCCTAGCACACTTACAGACACGCCCCGCCAAATCAACAACATGCAAAATATGCAAAAAGCCAGGACACTACACTTCACTATGTACAGCAAAAATGCCAGAACGACGACCACAAAACATACCACAGTCCAGCTCAACACAAAACTACAAACAACCACAAACAAGAAGAATAAGAAATATAAATTAAGAAGAAACAGAAAGCGAGCAACTAGAAGAAAGCGTAGACGCGGAAGCAGCCCTGTATATAAAAGAACTTCACGAGGACTGGCAAAATATAAACATCATACGCCCAACACAGTTCTCACCACAAAAAAAACAACTTTATCAACAAAGAATCAAACGGAGAGTTCTGGGTTGAAACAAAAACCCAATCACATAAACTACAGTGGCTAGCAGACACTGGCTCGCCTCGATCATTCATAAATCAAGAGATCGCACAAAAACTCCAAAAGGAGATCCAAAACATTCGAATAGAAAAGTTTACAGAAAACACAATATACAAATGCTTCAACAACAACAATATTGAAATTGAAGGAGTGCTCATCATTGACATACAGTCAGGATCATGGACGGCAAAGAACTGCAAAGTCCTCATTGTGAAAAACAAAACAAACAACATCATGGGCAGAGACCTTCTAGCAAAACTGGGAATAACACTCAACGCTTCAAAAAACACTGGTAAGCCCATTAACTTCATATCAAAATCTCCAAATGGAGAAAAACATAATAAAATGGGTATTTCAAAAATACCCACACTTATGCACTCGCCTAGGTCGTTCAAAAAACCATATTGCGAAATCAATTTTTAAATCGACGTACGCTCCTTCACAACATAAAGGTAGACGAGTCCCCCTACACCTCCTCGAGAAAGTCGAAAACGAGCTTAAAAAATTAATTGACGACAAACAAATCATTAAACTAGAAAAATGCTCAGACGAATTATTCATAAGTCCAGTAGTAATAACAGTCAAAAAAGACAAATCAGTGAAAATAGCTCTAGACTCCAAAAAAATTGAATGATGCCATACACAAAAACAAATATCAAATGCAAAGCATCGACCACCTAATGGATTCAGTGGCAGTATACATTTCCGAACGAAAAAAACAAACAAGGAAAATATTTCTTTTCGAAAATCGACCTAAAATACGCATACAGCCAAATACCATTAGACGATAACATCAAAAAACACTGTAACTTCAATATCCTAGGAGGAAAAGCTACCGGCACATATAGATTTATCAACGGATTTTACGGGCTGACAGATATGCCAGCAACATTCCAGAAAACAATAGATAAAACACTACACGATATAAACTCCAAATTTGCGTACCTAGACGATATCCTAATAATAACAAAAGGAACACAAGCCGAACACGAAAAAGAATTAGACAAAATAGTCTACAGATTAAACGAAGAAAACTTAGCCATTAAACTACAAAAATTTGAATTTGCCAAAGAGCAAATGATATGGCTCGGCTTCACAATTACTCCAAATGGAGTAACTCCAACAAAACAAAAAATGTGACGCCATAACGAATCTGGATAATCCGAAAACCTTAAAACAACTCCGCTCATTCATGGGTTGTATACATCGCCTTATAAAAATTTATCCCTAAGCTAGCAGAAATATCAGAGCCTCTACGCCCTCTACTATCCAAAAGCTAACACAAAAGCACAAAATAAACTAGATTGGAAAGAACAACATACTACAGCTTTCAATCAAATCAAGGACAAAATAAAACAGATAACAGAAAATAGACATTTCGATACGACAAAACAAACCAGGGTCCGCTGCGACGCGAGTAAAAAAGGCCTCGGAGCCTGCCTGGAACAAAAATACGGCAACACCTGGGAAACAATAGCATTTGCCAGTCGATTCCTAAATAACTTAGAATCACGCTATAGTACCAATGAACTAGAACTACTAGCGGTAGTATGGTCAATGCAGCACTTCAAATATTATCTATATGGATCAAAATTCGTACTCCAAACGGATCACCAAGCGTTACTTACAGCACTCAAAGAAAATAGGGGAAACAAAACATACCAAAGTAGATTAACAAGATGGGTAGATAGACTACTACCGTTTTCACTTTTCAGTTGAACACATTCCAGGCAAAAATATGGGTTTCGCCGACTATCTAAGTAGAAACCCTTCCGGAGATCCAATACCACCCTCGGAAGAAGACAAAAACTTTGTAATAAACGTCATAGACGAAATAAAATTTACTCTCATTCGCAATACACTAACTCCAAATGGAGCAATTAAAACGACCAATCAAAACGCAGACATAAAACAAGTCAAGAATGACGTAACTATAATAAAACAGATTAACAACACAGCTCAAAACGCTTTTTGCCCTAATTCGATTGAAAACAAGTTACACTCTCATTCAACATATCGTGATACATTACATCCAAACAAAATAACATCAACAAATTATTCACAATTAGTAGCCATTACAACGCGACAAAAACCTTTGCACGATACTTTCCAAGTCCCCATACACAAAAGATACAGAGCTCCCAATAAACAAAATCCCCCATTAGTAAAGCCTCCCCAAATGGAGAACCCCACTACTAGTAAAACATTCAAAAGTTCAAGTACCCAGACAGAGTATACCACAAACAAGGGAAAGGGCTTAGACCCAATAGACCCAACCAAACATTCGGAACTCTTTACCGCATATAACGACTTACCAACCCCACTTTATCGACTAAACTTGACTAAAGTATTTAATGAAGAACTACTATCAGAGGCGTCACAGAAAGAGCTAAAAATTATCATGGATTATGTAAAAACAGAAAATTGGGAAGATCTCAAAAAAGTTAATCCACTATTCTACAGAATTAGAAGGGACCTTTCAGTTACCCCAACAAATTGTTTACTTTACGACAACAGACTAGTAATACCTACGCGTCTAAAACAGCTCGTACTGGACACAATCCACCACAACCACCCTGGCCAAGCGGGAATGCTCGCACTCGCAAAACTGATCTGGTGGCCACATATACACTCGGAAATTGTCTCAAAAGCCAAAGCGTGCAGACAATGTATAGACAAAGGTAAAAACCTCAAAGCACTAATACCCAAAACAAATTTAGGTCAGTTACCGAGCCTAATAGAACCAAACCAGGAAATCCAAATGGATTTCGCTGGCCCCATACCATATAAAAATACTACACAGAATAACTATATTCTAGTAACAGTAGATCGTCTCTCACGATACCCTAACGCCGAACTTTTCCACAATTGCGACACAGAAACCGCAATAGACTATCTCGAACGCTATTGCAAAATACATGTTATACCACGGTCAATCCGCTGTGATCAAGCACAAGCGTTTAAGGCAAAAGAATTTGAAATATTCTGCAAAAACAGAAACATTTAGCTAATACTAGCTCCAGCTGGAGATCACAGGGGAACGGGAATGGTAGAGAGACTAATCCAAACATTAAAACGTCGCTTAGCAGTCATAGATATAGACCTCAAAACTCTATAGAGCTCCGAAACTCTAAGCGCTAGAATAGCGAGCATAATTGAAAACATACGCCTCATACCAAACAAAACAACAAAAGTCACACCTTTTGAGGCACATTTTGGCAGAAAACCAAACACGGAACTATCCAATATACTAACCAAACCATCCATCAAAAATCTCTCATACAAAAAACTCATAGATAAATGTTTAGACAAGAAATTGCTACGCCACGATGCGCTGACCCAAGAAGAGTTGTGGAGAAGAGACGGCAGCTCAGAAAACGAATTGGACATCCAATACAACGCACAAAGCACGTCCCCCACACCTCTGAACTCAAACGACTCTGAAAATCAACCACTGATTTACAAATCACCGAGTAAGATAACCCCTTCAGAATTACACTTCTCCATAGGAGATAAGACAACGAAAATAATATACAACAAACGCAACGTAGCGCGTAAATCTATTGCCAGAAAAAACGAAAGAACCAAGAAATACCTTAGCACCCCAATGGAACATTATACAAGATGGAACCATAACAAACTATACACCGCATACAATAACGATAGATACTCCACTAAGAAAGAACACAGTAGTAAGGAAAAATGACATAGCAATAGCTACAGAAACAAAACCATTACACGAAATAAAACCACGCCTAATCCACATGGTCGCCTGTAAAACAATAGGAGAATACAGAAGAAACCAAGAAAAAATTAAAAAGTTCTGTTTAGAAGAAGCCAAACAAAAGGCAAAGAATGATACGAGCGGACCGATGAGCAGCCTCCCATCAGCAAACAACTCTCGAGACATCCCAGGACCATCTCAGAGACCAGTAACGAGTGCCCCAAAAAGGACAAGATCAGACCTCGAAGCTAACATCAAACCCAAAAAGAGGACTTGCAAAAAAGAGCCAATGAAGACAAAATGGTCAAAGGAGAAAGTAATCAAATTAGCAACAAAGAACCAAAGAGAGCAACAACAACCTAAAGGAAACAACAAGCCAAGAAACAAACAAAGCACGCCATTCCATAGCTTTAACGAAAAAGCTAAACAGGCAGCACTGAAACAATCAATGGCAGCCTCCACACGGAGACTCCCTTCGTCAAATTCAGACACCGACACAAATAGGTCATTCTTAATCTTCAACATTCCAACCCCCCAGCCACCATCAATCCAGATCTACAATGTCGACACCGACATACCCGGGGACCCCCCCATTCGAGGTCATAACTAGTAACGACCCCTTGGACTTTATGGAGACCAGCAATTTGAGCCCAACAACACAAAGTCCACAGTTAACCGCATCAACATCACTGGATACTAACTACTTGAGAAACGACAACCAAGATATAGAGTTCAACAAATCAACCAAGAAACTAGACAAAATTGTCAAGAAAATCAACACGATGAACGCAGGGAAAGAAGAGAAAGAACAAATAGAGTCTACTAACAGTCCAGAACCAATAGTAATCTACCTGGACACATCAAACTCAACAAACGGAACAGACCAAATCCACTCGCCTCAATCAGTACAAGCTCCAAATGGAGAAATGACACGTGCACAAACACAAGAACCAGATATGGTACACAAGAATGAACCATCGAGACCTCCCCAAACGGAGATACAGAAGAGCCCAGCCAGCTCCTTAATCTACAAGACGCCCCCATCATCGCCCCCACACGATACCATCTCAGATCTTGATGAGGACGACATCAAAGCACTCAACGAAATTCAATAAATTGAATTTCTCCCCTAGGGGGGAAAGTGAGATACCGGCTCCAACTGGAACCCCTAAAACTCAATGTTGTAACCAAGTCTAAATGTACTAGTATATTTATTTATAAACTCTTATGCTATGTAACTACTATTCATTGTACATATGTAAATCTCCAATAGGAGATATGTGTTACGAGTCATTGTTAGTTGTTCACTTTATCGCCTGTCACTTAGCAGGTAACTAATCTAAACCGCGCTTTCACACTTGTGTTAAGTGCAGACGAAAATAACGCCGAAAAAATACAGTCGGTTCGTGGCCAGAATAAATTCTTGAACTTAATTCTCTTCCAAATAATAAGTTGACCTTCAACACTGGAACATACACATACACAGATCCTAAGTGATCAGCATCTACAATCCACAGTTATATTAGATAGATCATATCTAGCTAGTGATACTAAAGTATCAGGACGAG
>NC_134482.1:500208-590208 GCF_964194025.1 Convolutriloba macropyga | reverse complement strand
TGGATATTGAGTTCGGGTTCCAAATCTCCGTCGAACTCCCACATTGCTTCCCTGGGGAGTGCTGGATGTTTTAGTTTCTTTTTGTCTGAAACAAAGGATCGTAGTTTGTTATACGTTAACTTTGTGTGGTTTGGTTTGATTACTATATTTGATAGTTCCGTATTTGGGTTGCGACCGAAGTATGCCTCGAATGGTTTTATTTTTGTTACGGAGTTAGGGATGAGCCTAATGGATTGAAATATTTTTGTTACGATTTGGGCCAGGTCAGCGTTGGACCACAGTGGGTCTGATTGCATGATTGCGATTCGACGCTTTATTGTTTGGATTAGGCACTCTACCATTCCGGTTGCTCTATGGTCACCGGCTGGTGCGAGTATGAGTTTAATGTTTTTGTCTTTACAGTATAATTCAAATTCCCGCGCTTTGAAAGCTTGTGCTTGATCACATCTTATAGAACGTGGTATACCGTGAAAGTTACAATATTCCTCGAGGTATTTAAGCGCTGTTTCGGTATCGCAGTTTTTATATACTTTTGCGTGGAGGTAGCGTGTTAGGCCGTCAACTGTTACTAGTATGCCGTACTCGTCCTTATGTTCGCGAAATTATATGGGACCAGCGAAATCCATTTGGATTTCTTCGTTAGGTTCGTTCAGTTTTGGTAGAGTTCCTAATTGTGATCTGGTTTGGATAGCTTTTAAATTGTTACCGTTTTCAATGCAGTCTGAAAACGACTGGGCCTTGTAAGTCACGTCCCTGTGGATGCGAGGGAACCATATCAGGTCCGCAAGTCTCAACATTCCATGTTGTCCAGGATGCGTTTGGTGTATTGAAACGATAACAAGCTGTTTTAGAGATTTTGGGACCATTGGGCGATTGTCGTAAACGATACATCCCTAGGGAGTTACAGATAAGTCGCGTTCAAGAGAATAAAAATAGGGGTTAACTGTTTTCATTGTGTTCCAATCTCTGTCTCTAATTAACTTTATCAGGGGTGCGAGTTGTTTATCCTTTTGCGTGGCTTCTGCCCGGAACTCCTCCCCAAAAACTTGGCTTAAGTTTTTCCTGTACTCTGGCATCGCTTGAATCCCTAGGGGATAAATTGAAATATCGGGGTCTGATCTAAGTGGGGTTCTACCCTTGCCCTTGTTTGAAGTTCCTTCTGTTTGGGTACTGCTTGAGGTAAAAGTTTTCGAAATGTTTTGCATTTTATATTTGTTGGGTGTTCTCTTGCGTTTGATAATAGGATGGAGATTTGTTTCGGTTGTTGGATTTCGTCTAGTTGTGACGAGCACTTTTTGATATTTTGGAATAATAACGTTAACTGTTGTAAATGGGGCTGAATGCTGAATTGAGGATTTTGAAACTGGGGGATTGTATATAGAATGTAATGTATTATCGTGGGGATTATAATTTGAAGATGATGGATTTTGATTGATAGAATGATTTGAGTTAGACGATTTTTTGAAAGATTTGATAGAAGATTTATAGATTGGATTATTAGTGGGATAGGAATGTATTGAATTACTTGAATTAGAATGTGAGAGATTTGTAGCAAAAGCAGGCGACTGATTATTGTAACGAGATTGGCAAAAAGCGTTCGTTTTCTGTGCGGCGTGTGCTTTGTTACTTATGACGTCATTATGTGTTTGGTAGTTGTCTGCGCTTAATTTTTTGGTTGTATCATTTAGCAGAAAGTACTTGAAATTATTGATTGTGTATATTATAAATTGTGTGTCGTCGGTGGATGGTGGTGGGGGTTGTGATGGATTTCGGCTTAGATAATCTGCGAACCCCATATCCTTCCCTGGGAGATGTTCGATTTTAAAATTGAATGGTAGGAGTCTATCTACCCAACGCGTTAATCGACTTTGGTATGTTTTTTTGCCTCTGTTTTCTTTCAGGGCTGAGAGGAGGGCTTGGTGGTCAGTTAGCAGTTTGAATTCTTGTCCGTGTAAGTGATGTTTGAAATGTTCGACGGCCCATACGACAGCCAACAGTTCTAGTTCGTTTGTACTGTAGCGTGATTAATAATTATTTAGGAATCTGCTAGCATAAACTATTGTGTGCCATAAGTTGCCGGGTTTTTGTTCAATAATTGGCCCCCGACCTTTAATGATGGCATCGCATTTGATGCGTGTTTCTTTCGTTGTATCGAAATGTTTGTTTTCAATAATTTGTTTTATCTTTTGTTTTATGTTGGCGAATGTCTGGTAGTTTGTTTCATTCCAATTTGAGCGATTATTTTTTTTTATCTGTTTTCTTTAATAATGGTCTTAATGATTCTGTTAGCTCTGCTAGTTTTGGAATCAATTTTATTAGGTGGTGAATACTCCCCATGAATGACCGTAAGTGTTTTAGTGTTTTGGGGTGTTCGAGTTTCATTATGGCTTCGGTTTTGGTAATTAACGGGGTTGTTCCCTGGGGAGTTATTTTAAAACCTAGCCATTCTATTGTATTTTTGCCGAATTCGCATTTTTGGAGATTTTTTGCGAGGTTTTCCTTGTCCAGTTTTTCCAGGATTTGATCTAATTCGTTTTCGGAACTTTCTACGTATATTTGAACGTTGTATACGCGTTTAATTCGAATATAAATACTCAATTCTGATTGGCTATTATTTACTACGTAACATCCTCCGGCCCGGAAAAAGATGGGAAAACTGGTACAAGTTTTACAAGCGGGCGAACGAGTAAACCGGTCGACGTACGTAAGACGGCGGAGCGCGCGACGCTATCGGAGCCGTAACGGAGTTCCACAATCCGAGCGGTTGGTTAGTAACCTTTAGGGTTGGTTTCCTCAACTATCCAAACCAAGTCACTGGTCTTAAGATGTTGCTCGGAAGGCGTCTGCCACTTAGAGCGTCGGTTCAGCGTCGGTACGCACTCTCTGATCCAACAGGACCAGATCGCATTAGCGTATGACTGCGCAGGGGCGTAACATTTACGATGGTCAAACTCATTATTGCCGACAACAGAGGGAATACCGGTAGAGTATTCTCCTAAAAGAAAGTGGTTGGGCGTTAAAGCGTTCAAATCGCACGGATCGGCGCTTACGGGTGTTAAAGGACGCGAATTGAGAGCAATCTCCACAAGATAAAAGGTAGTATGCAGTACCTCATCCGTGAGGCGACGCGTGCCAAGAATAGTATACAACACGCGCTTGAAGCTGCGTACCAACCTCTCCCATATACCACCTTGATGTGGTGCGCTGGGTGGATTGAACCTCCACTTTATACCTTTGTGAGCGAGCTCAGCTGCAATGTTGACAACGTTCCACTTTTCAATACTTTCTCGGAGTTTTTTCTCCGCTCCAATAAAGTTAGTGCCATTGCCCGACCAAATCATGGCAGGTGTACTCCTACGTGACACAAACCGCTCAACTCCCATAACACAAGGATTGGTGTCCATGGATGTAACTATCTCGACATGGACAGCGCGAGTAGTGAGACAAGTGAAGAGGAAGCCCCACCTTTTCTCAGTAGTACGGCGGACAGTAACATAGAATGGCCCAAAGTAATCAACGCCAGTGTTCGTGAAGGGAGGGGACTGGTAAGCAAGTCTCTCCTTAGGTAAGTAAGACATGATTGGCTGCATAGTTACAGCTTGGAATTCTCGGCATCTCAGGCAGTGTGCTTTGACGAAACGCAAGGATGATCTTAGTTTCAGTACGGTATAATGTTCCTGCACAATTGATCTTAGGTATTCAACGCCTTGATGATAATGCTTTACGTGCGTGTGTTCAAGGAACGGTTTTACAAACGGATGACGGGCATCTAAGATGATTGGGTACTTTACGTTAAACCCAACTTCAATTAACCGCTTGATGCGGCCCGAGGAACGGATTAGCCCATTTGGACTAATAAACGGTGAATGTGGAGCAATTAGGCTACTCCGTTTAACGAATCTATTGTCAAGAAGATCTTTTCTTTCGAGTTCAAAAGACTCTCCTTGCACCTAGTACTGTAGATGACGCTCGGCTTCGTCAAGCTCAGTAGGGTCAGTAATGCTACCATCGGGGTTACGGTAGCCGGCATGTTTCGGCAAAAGCCGGAGAACGTATGCGGCAATGCGCAAGTACTTTTGATAAGAACTAAACTTATCAAATGGGAATAACGACGGAACGGGAGTTGTCTGTTTTTTAACAGATGTAGCGAGAGAAACAATGTCTTCCATAATGACTGCTTGGTTGACGCCAAGTTTGATGTTATTAATGACGTCTTTGTTCGGTACGAAAGGAAAAATTGAGTTAGTTAAGAAATGTGGACCATTGACCCAACTGCTTAGTTGCCAAACCTCAGCGGACATTCCACGCGTAACGGCGTCAGCTGGATTATCCTTAGTTGCGACGTGGTTCCATTGGTCAACGCTGGTATACTCCAAAATTTCGAAAACACGGTTTGCAACAAAGATTGGTTGCTTTTCATTAGAATTAATCCATTGGAGAACGGTCGTGCTATCTGTCCACATGAATACTTGGTTGACAGTTACGGTAAGTGCTTGTGTAATTTCTCTTTTCAGTCGAGCGGCAAGTAGAGCTGCTTGTAATTCGAGTTTTGGGACAGTCATTACTTTCATTGGCGCCACGCGCGCTTTCCCCAAAACAAACGCAAGCTCTGTTTTTTCATCGCCCGTAGGTCTTTTTACTCGGGCTCGCAAGAATGCGACCGCACTGAAAACATCCTGGGAACTGTCACCGAACTTGTGCAACTCTATATTATCAAAGGGTCCACTAAAGTAACTTCGGGGAATTTTTATGTTTTCAAGCTTTGGTAAGTCCGCAATCCAATACAAAAATCTTTGAGCCATGTCCTGTGGGAGCTCGTCATCCAATTGTTGTCCTGTGATACGCCAGATGAATTTTAAGAGCAGTCGCGCACCGACGGTAAACGGTGCGACCAGACCAATGGGTCAAAGACTTTCGAAACAAGACTTAGGACCAAGCGTTGCGTGAGGGACTTGGTGATAGCGCAGCTTGTACCCCTACTCACAACTAAAGTGTCATTAGTATGATCCCACTTTAACCCCAGCACATGCGATGAATCCTCCTGACATGAAACAATGACCTGGGCTCAGTAGATTGAGAGGAACCATCAATTCGGTCAGCCAGATTTGGTACATTGCTTACGAACTTTGTAAGCTTGAACCCACCAAGATGGAGAAGATGTACCAATTCCTTCGATCTATTGAGGGCTTTCTCTGGAGACTCCACTGAGTCAAGGTAATCGTCCATGTAGAAGTTTTCAAGGACGGCTTTTGCAGCTTCGGGGTAAAACTTGGCATTGTCTCTCGCAGTGCGTTGTAATGCATAGTTGGCGCATGTGGGCGAGTCTTTAGCCCCGAATATATGGCGCGTATATTGATACACTACAACGTTAGTTGTGGGGTCCTCCCGCCACAGAAAGCGAAGTGATGGTTGATCTGATGGTAATACGCCAACCTGTAGAAACATTCCCTCGATGTCGGCAGAGACGGCATTTGGATGTTGTCGGAAGCGAAAAAGGTCGTAAATAAGGTTTTGGAGCAGATCGAGGCCAGTGAGCAAAGATTTATTCAGTGAGGCACCATGAAATTTTGCTGCTCCATTAAGCACCCTACGCACCTTGCCCGGTTTGTTCGGGTTTAAAACCGGATGGTGGGGTAGGTACCACTCTTTATCGGACCGGCTCTCAACCTTGTGAGCGTCCGGAACCTCAATTACATACTCTTATTTAGGTCTTCCTTGATGGTACTAGTATACTTCTCTGTGAGGTCTTCATACTTGGCCAATCGTTCTTCGAGAGATTTTAGTTGCACAAGGGAGGAGAAGTAATTATTTGGGAGCTTGGTGATATCTGCCGCCCGTAGCATTCCGACATCGTATCTCAGGCCATTGTGTATGGTGGTACTCTCAAGGATTTCGTGAGCCCTTGCGTCTGCTGCAGATCGTGAGTCGACCTGCTTGTTTGCTCCGAATGATTCAATGCCGTACCATGACTTTATTTGACTTGCTAACTCATTGTCCTGTTCGATATTCACTTTAGAGCACGTTGAGGTTAAACACGAACTTTATGGTAACGGACCGCTTAAGACCCAACCTATGGGTAAGCGTACGGCAATGGGTGAACACTTCTCATCGGCAGAGAAGTATTCTAACGGGCGGATGGCATGATAGACATCTTGTCCGAGTATCATCTCAATGTCTTTATAGGAATATGTCACGGGATCAAGGACTGCTATGTGTGGGTAAGTCTCATGCAGGGCCTTTACATTAATTATAACTGAGCCGACGTTCAAACTCTCCTTAACGAAAGAGTTGATGGTAAATGGTTCGAAATCTTGATGTTCTCTTGGTTTCGCAGTAACTTCAACAACCCTAGTGTCAACTACTTCTTCGGTATTAACACCCTTGACGGTTAGTTTTAGTGCTTTACCATGCAAACCGAGTCTATCTGCGAGACTACCGGCCGCCCAAGAGTTACTGCAGGCGGTATCACACAAGACTAAAGCCTTGGTATCTAAACCGGACGAATTGACCAACTGCAATTCAGTCACCTGAAGGAGCCCCTTAACATCAGTAACAGATGACATTGTTGTGGTTTTATTAGGCTGGAGTTGACTAGAAGTTGCTTTACTTTGACCTATGTTGCCAGAAGGTTGAATGGTATTGGAATTTGTTGATTGTTTTTTGTTGGGAAAACCCTATCTGCCCCATGCAATTGTGTATTATGCGAACTATTGCACCCTTCTGCTCGGCACTTTCTTGGTTGAGGGCACTGGCGGAATGTGTGCTTGTCCCGTAAGCACGAAAAGCAAAGTTTGTTATCCGCCACCAACTTAGCTCTCTGGGTTAGAGTCTTTTCCTTGAAAACTCGACACTCCCATAGTCGGTGGTTACCTTTGCATACAATGCATCAAAATTAAGTATTTGTGGAAGCAGATGGCATTTGCTTCTTTGTTTCCCTTTGTTGCGAATTTGATGCAAACTCTTTTGAGGCTGTTTTGGTCTTGGTTACTGAAGTGATGTTCTCTTCAGGTTTGGCCTTGGTTGCGCTCTGTTTCATAAGATCATTGGCCTCAGCCTTTTTTTAAGCCAATCGTTAAAGTCAAGGAGGCTAGGCTTAACCCAGTGCTTCTTATCCGTAAAGAGCGACCATGACTCTTTCATGTTTGGTGGTAACTTCTGTACCGCTTGGTTAAGTAGGGAAGCGCTCTTCAAGTCAGCATCATATGATAGTGACTTGAAAACCCCAACGAGGCTGGATATTGCTGAAGAATAGTTTTTGATATTATCACTATTGTGCATTTTAAGAGGCGGAAAGTTGCTTAGTTTATCCAAGTGGGCACTTACGACTGCCTGTGGCCGGCCAAATTTATGTTCTAAAGTCCTTAGTGCATCCTTGTACAATAAACCACAGTAAGCAAACTCGGCGATTGCAATCTTTGCTTTACCGGTGACGAGTGTTTTAAGGTAAGTCAATTTAACGTCATCTGTGAGCGACTGCGAGTCAATCGCGCTTTTGAATTGACTATACCACTCCTGCCACTTTAATGGATCGCCATTAAACTCTGCATGTTTCCACTCTGGCAGAGGGTCGTTTTTTGCTGGTTATTGCATCAGCTAATTTCCTAATCAATGACGCATTGTCCGGTATCGGAGGGGCAGGTGCAGACACTTGCGGACCGCTCCAACTCAACGGAGTGGGCCCAACATAGGGATATGTTGGCTGAAAAACCGGAGTGGCTAGACCAGGTACAACATTACTAGTAGTCGCGATCAGGTTTTCCTGCTGTGCACCTGATGGTGATTGCATATCAATGAAAGGGGGTGAATTCTGATAAATTCGTAGTGGAACAGTACTTGATGGTGCGATATGGGTGTGTACATTTGGAGGCAGACTATTCACGGTGGTTGTGTCTTGGTTGAATATTGACGGTCTGTGCTGTGGAAAACGCCAATGACTCATATTTGGCACAAAGTTTTGGCCAAGAGGGATATTGGGCATAGTTGGGACAGGCGGAGCAACAGAACGTACAACTTTGTGTACTCGGTTATTATTATTCTGAAAAGTTTTGACGAGAGGCTGATTATCCAAAGTGGCTTGTGGGATGGGAGCAGTGAGGTTAGGTGCGAAGACTGGTTTCGGAATGGGAAAGTCATTAGGACGAGCGGGTTCGGAGCTGTGCTGTTGAGTGTTTGGATTTGGTGGGGCGCCTGGGTACAAGGGAACGCTTATTGCGGGGGCTGGATGATTTTTAGTCGGAAAATGAGGCTCGGTGCTCGGGGGACAAAATTAATTTGTTGTCGGGAGCATATACGCTGGGCCGAATTATTCTCGGGCAGACTTGATGTTTCAGGTCCCCTGGATTGCGAAATTTGATGATATGCGTGTGGAAAAAACTCGGACAAATTATTTTGGTTTTTTTGTGATTCAACGGGCTCTTGAATGGGTGGTGAAGAAGCCCCGGGGGCGTGTACAGAAGGCAGTTGATTATCTGCGGTTCCTTGGTTAATTATGCTCGGAAGCGCCATGCCTTGTTGGCCTGTTTGATTCATTTGCGCCCGTAGATTTGCCTGGTACAACGCCTTTGTGTTAGCAGCAGCGAAAAAATTTTCAGGTGGTGTATAATAGGGGTCGAGTTGCTTCAAGGTCTCTTTGCTTAAAATATAATTGCCTCGACAATTTTTTTGGAATCGAATGCCTTGAAATGTCAGTGTCGTGATCTTCCACCGCTTCGCCGTTATTATGGCTAGGGCATTCTGGAGGGTCTTTCGTAATCTCTGATTCACCAGTTTTCTCGTTATTAAAACTTAAAGCAAGTGAGGTGTTGATCTAATCCTGGACAGCCTTTTCACTTCTCATTGAGCTCCTAGCACTTGCAGTTGTTTCAGAGTGGCTACCATTGGAAACAGCGTCCAGCAATTCAAATTCTTGCAGCGTTGCCTCAGCCAACCTTTTCCTATTGTTTTCCTCCAGTTCATCCAATTCCTTTTGTTTTTTCTGTTAAGCAAGGCGAATGGCTGCCTCATTCTTTTTTTCAATTTCTTCGCGCTTCGTTTTAGCAATTACGTAATCATATTTACGCTGACTAGATGTTTTGGACGAGGTCATTAATGATGGAAGTCTAGAACGAATGGAAGCCCTTGGTTCCTAGAACTCACTCACTTTATCATCAGCCGAGTTGATGTAGTTTCGTGCTGAAGTGGGGATCTTGTCGTTCTTGGTTGTCATTGCCTCTAAGTAAGACTCTAATGAAGGTACAAGTGCACTTGGATCCTCCGTTTTTCCAGCAAATGCAATCAGGTCCTCATTTTTGTCTACAACGGTCATAAATGCTTCGTTGCACTTTGTTACTAGGCGTTCAACTTTCACTCGCCTACTTTGACTATTTATACAATGAAGGATATCTTCATGTATAGCATGCAATTCAGCCTCACGCTTTGACCTGGCAGCGTACAACTTTTTGACTTTTTGATCAAGACTATTAGACATCACGATGTTATTATTTCCAAAGATCAGCAAACCTACCACTGCAGACGGTTATCTATTATATGCACACTCTAAACAAACCTAATACAAGCAAAACAAACCCAATGCAAAAGACACCAAACACAGCACACTGTAGACAGTCTGTAAAACAAACCGCCCAAAGAGCAAAGAAGGTCGTCGAGCACACTGTGCCCGACAAAAACAGAAGTGGAGCGCTGAAAGCTATGCGCTCAACGCGGAGGGAGGCAAAGGACACACGGGAAGTCGAGCGAGCAACGCGCGACGCGACGGAAACGGGACAGACGAAAAGTCGAGCGAGCAGTGCGCGACGGAACGGAAACGGGACGTGCGGGAAAGCGGGTGAAAAACGCGCAACGCAACGAAACGGGACGGTGGGAAAGAACGGGCGGGAAATGAGGATGGAAAGAACTATGTTAGCAGACCATAGCAAAAACACAAGCAAACAACCTAACCGTAACTCTAGAACAAACTTAAGTCACACCCTAGGAAGAAGGAGAGAAGCTACTGCAAGACAATCTAACATAGATCATAATGGGTTTTTAACAACAAATTTAACGACAAACTAATTTACGGCAATGCAGTAGTACACTAAAAGGATGTAAAGGTCAAGAAATTTACTAGCCACAACTCCAGAATAAACTTAAGTCACATCCTAGCAAAACCCAAACCAAAAAAAAGAATCATCATACTAGCGATATTAAACAAATTTTACCAAAATTGAATAAACTAGAATAGTGTATTTGTAGACTACGACAGTTGGAAAAGTCAAGAAACACTCCAGCCGCAACTCGAGAATAAACTTAAGTCACACCCTAGAAGGTAACAAGACTAAACCAACTAGCAATCATACAGTTACACACAAACATACAACAGCAAATTCAATATACTACAACAGGAAGGCTACTAAATTAGTAAAATTGAAAAGTCAAAGGACAATCCAGCCGTAACTCGAGAATAAACTTAAGTCACATCCTAGAAAGCTATAAGACCTAAAGAACAAACCAGCATACTAGCAAACTCAACATACTACAGCGAAAACAACAACATACTTCATCACATATGATATACTACATCGATATCCGGAAAAAAAGCGGAAGCAAAGGAAAAGCGGAGTGTTGGGAGAGCGACGTTATTGAAAAAACGGAACACGGAGAATTGAAATGTTAAGGGACGAAAAGGACGCGGACGAAACGTTACATAAGTGAGCGAAGAGGCAAAATTATAGTGATTCGATCATTTTTTTCGGTAGGCCGTAGGTTGTGAAAAATCTCACAACTTTTTGTGTTTGAGTTTCACTCAATTAACGAATCTTCTTGTTGAGAAAATGATTTTGACAATTTTGTCAAAATTTATATGTATTTGTCCAATTTTTTTCAAATTTTTGTCAATTTTTTGCAAATTCTTGATTACGGAACGGTAATCCAGCAAACTGGATGGTTTTAAGCTTGAAAATACGGTTTATCAATATTCGGTATTGATTTTCAAAAGTTTTCAGAATTGATTCGAAATTGACCAAAAATTTTCAAGATTAAACACTTTAGACTTATTTTCTCTCAATTTTGTCTATATAAGAGGTTATTTTTGGATATACTAACCGACTATATCATTTTTTCGAATTTTTTGGAGATCTACCGAAAATTTTCAAAATCGATGGTTTTTCGTCTCAAAAATTGTTTTTTCGTGGGCCCCCTATGAATGTTTTCTGCAAAGATTTAGTTCAATTTTAATACACCATGCAATATCCAAAAAAATAGTTCACGGGTTGGGTTTCTTGCCGTCTAAAGTAATCTTAAAACACTTCATTGGAAAAATACATCTTTAACAACTTTGTTTTGTCTTACAGATTTTGCGTGTTTCTGCAGTGTCAATTTTTTGGTGGAAATCTGTCTCTTAATGACCCTTCTCCCTCAGTTTGCGGAAGTGGAAATGTTGAGGTAGTGATGGTGTTCTGACTTTGTATTGCACTTGTTTGCCCACGATTTGCGGGTTAGAGTGACGGTCAGGTGAGAGGAGTCCCAATGAGATCCAGAGGTCCCCATTTCACCCTCAGATGAGGACTGTTGGGCTCCGTTGGCACTGGTGGTCTCGTCTTGAAGTCGATGCGGTTTGGGAACAAGTGGACTGGCAGCTGGCAGTGGTTTCCCGGCTCGTCGATTCCCAGATCTGTCAGATTACCTCGCTGTTCCACATAGGTGCCTCCTTCTCAAGAGGCCAGTTCTTTGGCCCGCTCCTTTGGAGTAGTCGGAATCACGGTTTCGGTGTAGTTTGGTATACGTAAACGTGCTCGCGGCACCAATATTAACTCTGATAAAGAACAATCAGCAGTTCGAGGATTCAATTCAACGTGTAAAGATATCAGATTATATTCAGTATGACGACATGTAAGCAACGTTTAAGTATCAACGATCAATACAACAAGTGAAACTTAGACGGCAAGATTTTTTGTTGTTCATTTAACAGGTTTTTTTTGTGTGATGTCATTGACGTCAAATCAGTTCGTATTCAATCGGCAATTGTCTAGAAAACCTAAAAATATTAAGCCGAAAACCAGCTTAATCGATACGTATAGTGGTTATATTAACTTAAAATTAGGTTAAATGAACTTTTTCGGAACTTTCTACGTATATTTGAACGTTTTATACGCATATAAATTCGAATATAAATACTCAATTCTGATTCGCTAATATTTACTACGTAACACTCCCCTGTCATGTAAATTGTTCATACGAAGCAAAACCACCACGGTAACTCGGACTGCCTCAATAATTTTTTTTACCGTTTTTCCCGAAGTTGAAAAAATGGTGAATAGACAAAGCAGTCCAGGACAAAATAGTTCCAGGAAAGCCGACAAAACAATCCCTGACAAAATAGTCCGAACTATATATAGAGTTAAGCTCATAATTAAGCACCAATTAACCTCTTAAGTTATTCGCATGATTGTTTTTCTTTGAACAAAATTTAAGCTGATTATAACATAGTTTTTGCCAAATTATGTATTATGGAACTAGTTTTTGGTTTTATCCTAATTCATATAAATCCTTAAAACAGCGTATTCAGAAGCTTAACTCATAGATTATGTTTTTTAATTGTTTGTATAGATAATATCTACAATTGTTTCGATATTTATTACGGACTATTCTGTCTGTGACTTTTTTGTCTGGGAACATTTCGCAAATTGGGACTGTTTTGTTTGAGACTGTTTTGTCTGGACACGAAAAAAATGGAGCAAAATTATCGGATTAAAAATTTGACGAACTTTGCCGGGAAATAATTTACAGGAAAAAAATTGTTGTTTTAATACGAGTTTAAGTCTCTTTAAGTTGTTAAGTTTTGTAGTCTTAATAGCGTTTACACTAACAGGTAATAGTTCCAGCGCCAGAAAAGAAGCCGATAATTTTGCAAGCCATATTGTTGAGGGTCCTGATTGTGATACCAAACACTGGAAGTCCTTGGTCCAGAGTTATTCGGAGTACAGCCATGTTGTCAGCAAGAGCCAAACACTTCATAAACACAGTCCCGCTGGAGTCACCTGAGTCACATGCGGTATATTAAATGCGACAAAGTAATGGACCACAGCCCGGACTGAACGTCACCCTAATGATGAGCGGATTCAAATCTTGCAAGAATCTTACAAGATATCAATCAAGGCAAAAAATAAATCAGTGTACAAATCTTTGAAGCAAATTTTTGTTTTTTAAACAAATTACAAAACCGAATTCAATGAAACTGAAAAAACAAATTAGACCAGATTCAAAATCTTGAAGAATCTTGCAAGAATCTTGCAAGTTTTTGATTTCTGGAAAATTCATTTGTGTATTTTTGATAGCTGAAACTAACTGAAAACCAAATGAAACGACTATTACCTGAACTTTTGCAAGGCAACTCTTGTATCAGTACTGTATCAGAGCTCTGATCGTGTCACTTTTTAGACATGGCACAGGTCTTAATTCTTACAATGATCAAGACTAGTCAAGTCTTGAGCAAGTCTTGACATGTCTTCACAAGTCTTAAGACTTGAGATAAGACGTGATTAGTACTGATTTATCGTTTTAAGACGTGTATTTCACTGGAGAAGTACTGATCAAGACTTTGGAATTTGTTTCGATAGGTCGTTGCTGGGTACGAAAATAGCACTCAATATTTTTCTTCACAAATTTTTGTTGTTTTTTGTGTATACACTTTTAACAGGCAACTAAAGATATTTAAATTAGTAAGTGAAACCGTTTTATAATCTCCTTACTTGGAGAAGAGCGTTTGAAAGCAGATTCAATTCCGCCTATTTTAAGTTTCATTTTTTCCATCTAAAGAAACCCATTCGAAGTAAAATCAGAGATTCTAAAATTTCGGTACTTTAATTCTATCATTAGGGTTATTTTCTTGACAAAATCAAAAAAGCCACTGCCGGCTTTGAAAGCTCAGTACAAATTGCAACTAATTAAATGCTAAAACCTGAGAGTGAGTCTGTTTCTAGATTAAAGGATCATTTTCAGAGCCTTTAGTGTAATCCATGAGTGTAGCTCTGGCCCGGGCAGGAAATCAAACAAGAAAAATACAGAGTTAGGATTTCCAAGCTATATTTCAGGAAAAAAGACTCATTGTACTAACTGTGGACAATGAGAGAATGTTTTGTAATTTGTCCAGGAATCTGCAGAAGAACAGCAATTAAATTGGCAACAAGTTATAAATTCAGCAGATATTTTGGCAAGAAAAGCATTGCATAGAGCTATATGTGGAATAGAGTAAGCCCACCATTTTTCGGCAAAAAGTCTTTCAAAGGCATGGCGTATCACTGATCAATATGTGTAGCGTTTTATGGAACAACTGAACATTGAAACCAAGGAGCAAATTTTTACGAAAAACCCTGGTCCATTGCTTTTTGTGTTAGTTTCACTTTTGCGTCAAGTGATAAAAACCATTAAATTTTCAATTCAAAAACACTTTCAAAGGATACACATAAAAAGCTTAGCTTCTTTGGAGTTAACGAATGTTGTTTTTAGGAATGATAATCCCGCAAATTTAAACGAGGTGGACCAAAAGGCATATTTCGTTCTTTTTTGTTGAAAAATATCTAAAGTTCAATAACACTTTTTTGTTTATAGGGGTGAGACTATTTTGAACATATGCTTTTAGCAAATTTGGCAAAAAAGATTTCTTAATAGTACGGAAAATGTGAATAATAACAACGAAAATCAGTTGAACGTCAACAAAACTTTAAAACTAGATAACTCCGGGGAAAGAACGAAATTCAAAATAGTCGATTTTGGTTTTACAATCTATTGTGTGCACGGACTGTTTAATGATACCACTCACAACCCTCTACGATGAATATATCCATCGGCCAAAATTGACTGAACAAAAATAAAAGCCATTTGAGTATATAGTTCCTCCCCCCACTAAAGTGGGTCGCAACAATTGGAGATGGAGATTTCTTTTCCGCAACTAAGTACAAAGTGGATGTGAATTCCGCAGTTGAATCTTGTTGTAAATGGGGTTTGCAAAAATCCAGAAATGTTGAACAAATTGAGCAAAACTTTTGTGAATATTTTTCGCAACAAAAAAAACGTACTATTTTTGGAAGTTTAATTCCAATTAAATAAAGACTCCAGATTTAAAATTTGGATTTTGCAGACTTTTTAAATTGTAAATTTGAGATTTTCCTGAGCCGAATCTAATATCAATTCATGACGGCAATTATTATTTTATGACAGCCCGTAAGCCATATCGTTGAAATTAGGTAGTCAGTTGGAAAAGTCATTTACGAAGTCAGATTTATAGAGAGATGAAAAGGTTGCAAAGCCGATTTTGAAGCACACAGTTCGCGTTGTAATAAAACAAAGAGAATTGTTGTTGATGTTGTTGATATAACATGTTTAACTACAAAGAAAAATAGTGATGCTTAGCAAGGCTCTCCGCTTTAATTTTTAGAAAAGATAAATAAAACGTCTTTTTTGAAAAACTATCCAACAAGCTTTCGTTGAAGTGTCCAAAACGGAAGTTGGGCTTAATACGCATCTCTATATACATTAAATTAGAGAAGTTTTCAATTTTTTGTTCGTACAAAAATTTTTAGAAACGTATCTGATATTGACAACAACGTGATTAAAGTTTAGTGGAATACCCCATTTATCCGTATAGTTGTTCGGAAAAATCTATTTCTATTAAATTGGAATTTTTCTACCGTTTTCCTGACAGCAAAAAGTTTTGAAGAAAACTTTTTAAGTAAGGAAAATAAAACCAGCATTTTTTTGGAAATTTTATTAAATTTTGCAACTATTAATGTTTTATTAATATTTTTGCAACTAATATCAAAAGTCCAAAAAGTTTATAGTAAGCTTTTTGTGTTATTACATTGCAGTTTTATTCACACTTTACATGAGCCATTTAAAAATGTAATTTTTAAACTATTGTATTTTTTCTGAAAACAGAACCGTTATTTTCAAATGAGATCAAAATTCTATTGTGTTTGCAATATTACTACCCATGGGTAGCGTTATACCTGTTACGATTGGAGTCGTTAACTCATTTCCAACTATTTTTTTTTCTTTTATGAAACTTGTATGATTACCGGGAAATCATACAAATCATATATGACCTTGTATGATTACCGGGCAAAATGAATCTCAAAAACTCATCGTTGGGTTAGTCTGGTGTATTTTTTACCGAATGAGCGTTATAGCTGTTACGATTAGAGTGGTTTAAAACTATTTTTTGTATGAAACTTGTATGATTACGGGGAAATCAGACAAATCATATATGACCTTGTATGATTACCGGGGATCATATATGATCTTGTATGAAATCAAGGAAAGTTGTATGATGGGCAACCCGGAGTGAAGAGATTAAACTAGCATCAAAATCACAGCGATTAGAGATAAAGTCAATTGTTTTATAAATTGCACTTGCAATCAGGTTTCCGGATCGACTAGCCTATTTCGAAAGACTATTTAGGAAAAACCATAACCAAGCTAGATAATTGATAATGATGTTGCAAGGATGTTGAAAGGATCGCTTTTGATTGGTATTTTTAGGGAAAACGGTCTTTGATCGTTTTTCCGACATAGGAAGTGATAGTTTTTGAGCGTTTTTAAACTTAAGAAATGGACATTTTTAACCGTTTTTTTTTAATAGATAAGATTTTTAACGGTTATTTTTTAGGGGATAATATTTTTCTAGGAAATGAAAGTTTTTGAGCATTCTTTGAACCTAAGATATATATGGCTTGCATGAGTCGTTGATCATAGAGGACACTTTGTATGTTAGGGTGTTGCCAATGAGTCCCATGATGCCAATCACCAGAAGACTTATCCGAGAGGCACTTATTGCAGAGAGATACGGATTCACCTAAAACATTGTTCACAAACATTTTGATAATACAGAACGGTAACAGATGCGAAATATGTGTAACAGTAGTTGAACAAAAAAACTCGCTTCCCGGGCCGAGGTTTAACTCCTCATTAATCCACCCCTAATTAGCGGGGATTAGGGTGTAATGCGTGTGAGAGTGTAGTTCTAAATACAACTGTTTATTTGCACATTTTTCTCCACTTTTTTGCACTCATTGCAAAAGATGTAACTTAGGGTGGTCTGATAAAAAATAAACTTTTACACAATTACCATTATAACCAAACAAAAACTCCAAATGCTAGAAACAGGCGACGCAATGGTTAATGAACAAAGTGAAAGTAACATGTTCGACAGGGGGAAGAGGGGACCAACTCCTTCAACATTTACTTTTGAAAATTTCACTCTTATAATTCCACTCTTCCGCCCTTAATTAAGCGAAAAAGGGGGTGTAATTTTGTTATTTTTACACTCTTTACACTCTTTTCCCCGTTATTTTTGAGGAAATTCTTCGGCCAGTGTTTAGATAGCGCCATTCGCAGCAGATTTAACTGTATTCAAAATTCATTTTCAATTAAAAAATAGTATCAATACGGAAGGATATAAATAAAAATTTATAAGAGATGGAAGTACTTAGATAAATTGTAATAAAAATAATATTAATAATTTCAATTTCAGTTAGTACTCATGTACAAAGTACTTTACATCAGACGACATCGAAAAGCATCATACCGAGTGGTCGCTGAAGGCTTATCGCCTGTTTTAAAGCGCCACAGAGTATTTCTGAAAATCTGCAATTCAATAGAGTCTTTTGGAGCATCACATAACATTGATTGCATAAGCCCTGGTGGGTCATATCAATACAAAGAAACGATATTTGCTATTTTTTTAAAGAAAAAACAAGATACCTTTAGTCGTCCAAAGTTGGGTTTTGTCGCAAAAAATTTTTGATAGCTGATCGGAATCAGTAAGGTTAAAATTTCTAGCTTTTGTAACAACCGATTCAGGTCCTCTTCTTGTACTTAGAGAATTACTGTAACTATTTTTTGGGTCTGTTCTAACCAATGTATTGAGATGTAACCTAATCATATTGTACTATATCTTCGTGTTTGTAAGAGTTTGGCTTTCCCGAATTGTCAGCATTTTGCATAAACCAAACTAAACCAAAATTGAGAATTCATAAAACAGAATCCCATATTGGTACACCGGGTAAAGAAATTGTTTTAAAATCTTTTGCATTCAGTTTCTGCTCGGTTTTTCCAAATAGATTTGAAAAATATATCAATTTGTCGTTTTTCTCATTTATAAACCGTACATGATCCCAGAAGGAATATTTTACCGTCACTAATACCGTCACCGTTCCTAAAAGTTCTGCCGCACGGTGACTTATCAGAAATGTTTCAATCGATTGTATTGGATTTCGATAAATAAACTACTGAAAGAAAGTATTTTGAATTTTTTATATTTTTTGAACATTAAATAGCTAAATTCAATTATCAAAAAAGCTGCTGTCTTTCTGACCGTTGTGAAATCAATTTTATAGATCTGAAAAATAGCATACGTAAGTCTCCTAAGAACTTACTGATGTCAATTGGCTGGTAATATATCCTGATCAACAGTGTCGAAAGCGCTATAGTATTCAAGTAATGTGCATCCTAACAAATGTTCAAGAGTCACCGAAAGAGCATTTTAGTTGATCTTTTACTAAGAAAACCCGGATTTCGGTTTAAGAGGAGTTTGTACTTGGTTCGGAAACCCATCAATTTTCTTTGAAATAAATTTTCAAAAAAAACTTTTCAGAAAGTGCCACTAGATAAATTGGTTGGTAGTTGCCAGTGTAGTTTCTTACACCCGATTTATACTCTGGGACGACCTTAGCAACCTAAGGCAGTCAGGAAATTCAATTCTACTATCATCCTTTTAAACATTATTTTGCGTATTTCACAGACTAATGGATTAACGGTTTTAAAAAAAACTTAAAAAAGAATAAGTAATTCAAACGTGTTGTTTTATTTGCTGTCTCTTCAATTGTGCACTCCGTGATTGCAAATGATCGTAGTTTTGTATTTAACACCCGACAAATCGGATGATCTCTTGCATATTATAGCCAAGTTAGATCGGCGTAAAAAGTGTCATTATCCTCTAGCTCCATTTAGGTAGACTTAGTGTTATCTGTTAGCTTGTTTCCTGTGCTTAAAGCTGTTGTCTATCTGAATCAAAATTTTTCTGCTGTTTTTTTTTCAAAAACGTCCTTATAGGAGGCAAGTTTTGCTTGCATTGTCATATTTTGAAAATAGAATTTTTGCTCTCTGTGCATTGTTTTTTAGTCTTCATCATTCGCCTGCACATTTTTACTCCAAAGCAGCGTTGTCTGCTGCTGTATTTGTTATTTCACTTTTATATAATTTCGCATAGTTTTTTTCCTCTACTGTTTGCTTAGATATGTGCTCATCAAGTGTCTCACAAAAACTAGCATCTTACAAAAACTAGTATCTCCAGGGCATTGTCTAAGTTCGGTGTCTTGTATTCTGTCAACTGATTTGGCTATTTGAAAACTTGTCATGATTAAATTGCAGTTGATTTTCCGTTTTAGAAAATTTGCCCACATGGTTTTGTTGTAGTATTATTCAACTGTTCTACAGAATTGTGGTTAAAGGAAATTGTCAAAGCTCTTTTTGGAGCTGTAATCAGTGATGGCTGTTTTCAGGACTTCTGTCTTCAAATTATTATTCAAAAACACTGGATCAATTATAGATTTTTTTTACCTTGCTTGGGTGCAATTTTTCTAATTTTGTAACAGTTATTACAAAGAACTTCGAGCTCTGCTAAAAATTTTTTATAGATTTATAAATCACAACATATGATGGTCTAGATTGAAATGATGGTCTAAAGGCGAATGCATGACCTTACTGAATATATCAACCAACCATTTTTCTTTCAAACCGGTATAATCCAAATTTGGACATTTGCATACTGTATTTATCATAAAAGGAGAAACGCTGATTGTCATAAAAACAGTCACTCTTTCTTTGATGATTTCCTTACTAATTTAGATTGATAATTACTGGAAGTTGAAACTCTAACCTCCCTCATGAGAATCAGAGACCTACTAAAATAGTAGTTTTTTGAAGTGGAATGTTATCTTTTAATTTTTTCCATTCAATTTCGCCAGCTGCAAAGATTTAAAAAATGAAAAATTGCTTTTATTTGTATTCATACCCCTTGTTTTTTTAGACGGGAATATAAACTGTCTTTCAGCGGAAAATTGCTTCCAGACGTTTGCCGTTTTCAGTTTGTCACATGTGAAACATTTTTCGCCACTTGTTTTTCCTCTTTCCATCTTTTGGTTTATCATGTTTTGTCAAAAGACAGACCGCTTTTTTTTCTAGAAAAAACAACAATTAAATTTGAGTTACTAGTCAAGCTTTTAGTTACAAAGTTTCTTTCCCATCTGTACCAGCAACCCTTCTGTCGAAAATGGCTTTCACGTTTCATTACAAGAAGAAATATGCTATTTTTTCAATCTGGTGTAGCTTTTTGTGTGGTGAGGCCGTCTTGATTCTTTTCTGTAATATCTTTTGTCAACAACTAATTACTTTTCTTTTTTAAAATGCTTTTCTTTTTTAAAAAGTTTGCTTCCAACCCTGCATTCATTTTTTTAATTTTTATGATAGGATGATCAAAAATATATAAAGTACAACAATAGCGAAAGACAGGTAATCATCTCACGTGGATAAACTGAAATTGTATCTTTATTTGCTAACACTGACAAACAAATTTTTATGACAGATTATCTTACCTGTTTTATGAGCCTATGGTAGTTTCAGGTGTAGGAAATAATTATTAGAGAAAACGAAGAGTTAAGTGCATTTTACTGGAATAATATAGCACAGTTATTGCACGTTTGTTCTCACAATCATGGTTTTCAGATCTCTCCTACCCTACGCTCTTACTGCAGTTTCAGTGTTTTTTTCTTTTTAAACACTTCGCGTGAACCAGTTCGAGACTGGATGATTATTTTACAAAAATTTGTCAGGACTCCTGCAAAAAAAGAGATCGTCTTTTAAGGTCTTTGGCAATTCAGTTAGTTTTTTTTATAAGTAACAAGTTTATCTTGTGAAGTTCTGTCATTAAACTTGGTAAGGCCGTGAACCTCGTGTAAAATTCTGTCAGAATCTTGTAACATCATATAAAATAGCGATTTGTAGTTGCCCGCGGGCTTCAATCTTACAGGCCAACGAAATAAAATATTATAACTGTTCTCGTTTCTGATCTCATCTTGAGACAGTGAAAGAAATAAGCGTATAAAGACAAATGTTTTGTTTCCTAAGAGCAACCAAATTTTTTCTAATTAATATTAGTCGCTAGCATCATTAGTTCTGATCATGGTCTTCTTTCTAAGGGCTTGAAATGCAATTTTTCATATTGTAGGAGTCTTGTAAAATTCTATGCCAAAAAAATAAAATACTTTCAGCCTTTAAAAGAGCTAAAAATTCAGTCAATGTAGCAATAAATAAGTGCACAAAAAAGATTGAAATCATCTATCCCCTTAAAATATGGCACCAATTATGTTACCAAATTTGAATTTCTTTTCTGATACCTTATCTGTTTTTTTTTAATTTGTGTGTCAATCTAACATACTTTTGTAGCTAAATACAAAAAGAGCGAGCAACTCTAACTGTCTTTATTTTAATTAAATTTCAAACCAAATATATGTTCATACAAACGGTGCAACATTTTGTCGTGTTTTCTCAAATATAGACCTAAGTTAAGATTTGCTCAATTCTGGCGAAAAATTTTTATTCTCTAGATTTTAAGAGGAAGGGATATGTTAATTTGTACGGTTCTTTTAAGACGAATGTTTATCTGAGAATGAAATACGAATGAAATCTGACCATTTTTTTGCTAAACATGAAAACCTGCTGAGAAAAATTTGGCCAGAAAAATTTTAAATAACTTCATTACTTGAAACCTTTTTTAATTAGTTTCCCTCTCCATGTTCCTGTAACAGAATAAATCTTTTTGTTGGGGAAAAGCTAAGTATAGTGCGGCGCAATGTTACCCAGGTTGAGATTCCAGACCGAAAAAAGGTATGTTTAGAACATGCCCCGTGTCCAGACCGTCCCAGACGGAAAGTACCTGTTTCCAGATTTTCATGCATTCGAAGGTATTGTGCATTTTTCATTTCGTGCGTTCATGCCCAGACTTTCGTGCTATCTTCTCCAGACTTTTATGCGTTTTCTAGACGTTCGTGCGGTCACCAGACATAACTTTTTTTGCGCATTCTTGTCCAGACTATCGTGCATTCATTTCAGTCAGAACGTATACACTTCATTTCTGGCTACAGCCCGAGTATGCGCTGCAAATACTTAATGGTTATTCAACTAAAGAAGCTTGGATTAAAATTTCTTAATTGTGAAACAAAATAACCGGTTGCATTCCACCTCCTCCTGTCCCATCTGATGAATCCATTGTTGTCTCCACAATCAAGCCCCAGGTGGCATTGACGTCCTCCTGTTCAAAAAGCAAAAAGTTTCTCGCATTAGTCAGCGACGTTACAGGATTTATTTTTTAGGACACAAAGAGTTTGAATTGTATTGGGGCGCTGTATTTTTATACGGCTCAAAGAGGAGTAATGGTGACCTATTTTCAAACCGGTGACTTCCATGTCAGAGAATCGCTGCTTCAGACAAACTTGAAAAAAAACGTGAAAAAAGTTAGTAGGTCAGTTTGCTGAGAAAAAAATAAAACAAGAAAACTAATGTAGAGTGGTTTTTTTTCATTAATTAATAGAAAATAGCATTTGAAAAAATTTGAGCCCAGTGAGCAATTTTTTTCGACCACGAGCGGCATTTTAAAGCAGTTTCTTAGTTTCAAAGCAGCCTCTTAGAGCGATGTAGTTTTCTCAATTATAGCAACCAGTAACTTTACGTTTGCAAGCATTGTTAACCATTCGAAATAAACAATAGAATTAAAGTTGCCTTCTGATCTATTTTGCCATTTAACGGTTCGATTTAGCATTTCATTGTATGAGTTGTTTTCGTTGCAGAAAAATGATTAGCTTAATTAAAATTTTGACATATTCTTGATATTCTGTCATTGATTTTCTTTGCCTATTTTGCTAGTTTCAGGTTTCTATTTCATGTTCACTCGGCGTTCTACGGTAGTACACATACACTTCATTCCTAGCCAATTTTATAGAGGCCACTTCCTAGTGAAACAAAAATGCAACAATTTTTTTACGGTATTCTTCTTTTTGATTCTTCTTCCGTCTGTATGTCTGTTGAGTGTTGAGTGACCAGTGGCCAAAAAAATTCAAGGGATTATTCGGGTAATTCGACGGGAGATAGCAAATTGAAGAAAAGATTTTTTAAGTTCTTTTTTCACCTCGCTCATTCTCTTCTGAGAGTCAATTTTGAATGGAAACAAAATGTATCACTCAGCTTTTTGCGAGCGGGTGTTTTAGAGTCACAATTTGTAACGATATTTAAGGAAAATGATGATCCGGTTTCTTGCCTTTTCCTTTTAAATTTCCGTTTGTTATTTCAATTTGAATGGTGTTGTGAAGTATATAGCTTGAACACCTCAGTTAGTGGTTGGATAGGATACAAGCTAAGTTTTACTTCGGGTTGATTCCTTAGTCTCTCAGTTAAGTTTTATTGAGATATTTTCACACATTTTTAATAAGATCTAGGAAGTCAAGTTGGAGAAACGATTTTAGTCACGCCGAAACATGAATTTGTCGTAAAGTATAGTGAGAAAACCGTGATTAAAAAAATCACTTTCTCAGTTTCAATTTTTTTGGTGAACCTCGACAGCATGACCTTACTTCAGTTTTTCTGAGATTTTCGGTCAACTTTTTTTCTAACTGTTTTTTTTTCAAATCAACTCGTGCTCATGTTGAAGTCTAATTGTTTCTTCAGTCAACGAAAATGGTTTAAATTGTATTCCAGGACTTGTCTCGCTATGTTTATTGATTTCAGTGAGGTCAATAAGACGAAATGAAAATGGAAACGTAAATGCTGATTAATTTCTGAAAATTCTTTGGGATATTAGCATTTCTTATATCTCGGCTCATAACTTTTGATATCTGAAATTACTCTCAAACAAATGATATTGGAACAAGCGAAAGTATGTATTAGGCTAAATAAGTTCGTTTTGCACAGAAAAGTCGGTTATAAGGTATAACCAAATTGCTATATTTGTCACGTAATGTTTTTTACCAATAGGCGGAATCACTATTAAAGCTCAGATTCTAAATTTTGAGAATGGAACTTTCGCGTTACTTAGATTATTAGTTTGATCTTTTAGAAGAGAAAAATGCTTCTCCTAACCCAAGAACTATCGCTCAATACGTTTTGTCGGTAACAAAAATAAAATTAAGTCCTTTAAGTTTAGGACCATTACCATCATAGCAAAACGCATAAAGAATAATATTGTGCAAAAACAACATTTACACAATTTAGTATCTGCGATCCGCTTCATAAAGAACTGAAGTGAAATGAGCGATTGCCACGCAGTTTTATCCAACTACCCAACTACTCCTGCTGTTCGCTTACCCTCGACAAAAGCGCATTTTTAAACGCCGATTGGGCCACCCCATTAATGAAGCAATGGATTTTGGTTCGCTAAAAAGAGAATGGATCTGTCGTTAAAGAGGCCAGGCCGGCAATGTTTTTTTTTTTAAAAAAAGCAAAAATAACAAAGATCAAAAATCCAAATATTTTTTTAAAACAAATGTTTTCAAAATTTTCAACAAATCTTAGGTTTTCAACCTGAAACGAAAACAGATTCACTTGCAACTGCTCAAGAAGTCAGCAACTTAATAGTAAAGCAAACATGGACGGAACGCGAAAATTCACAAAAACTTTGTCAAAACCACAGTGTTGAAGCCATTGAAACTATAAGACGTACTATACCATATCAAAGACCACAGAAACAACAAAACAAGATCTCAAATAATGTATTTTGGATCGCATATTGAGCACAATGTGACAAAATTTGATTTTCTTCTGAATAAATGAAGAACTTTTTTATGGTGACATAGGCTCCATATCCACGACCATAGAAATTTATGGCCCATAAAAGACCATAAATATGAAAATTGAGCATTCGATTTTTTTCATGGTGGGAACTTCAAATAATTTGATTGAGAAAAAAATACGAAGGAAAATATATATATATATATATATATATATATATATATATATATATATATATAAATATATATACATATATATATATATATATATATATATATATATATATATATTTATAGATATATATATATATATATATATATATATATATATATATATATATATATATATATATATATATATATATATATATATATATATATATATATATATATATATATATATATATATATATATATATATATATATATGTGGCCTTAGTCCAGGCCATATAGATTAAAGGTATTTGCTTGTCCTACATAACATTTAATTGGATTTTCCGAAAATTTTTATATAAAAAACTTACCCCAAATACTGTCGAGTTCATATTTGACACCTCTTCCCACCCAACTGCCTTTCAAGCAAAAATTGCGAAAATTGAAAGAATAATTACTTCCATATCTAAAACTCCTCTTATCTAACTTTCAAGCAATGTATTTTTATCGTTTTTTCGCTCTAAAGATTTTTTCCTGAGAGGTTTTAAAGTGAAGCAGTCGATAATATAATGGAATGGAAATTGCGGTTTTGATTAAGCAGAGAAATAAACGTGTGCCTGAATTGCGAACAACGACCCTTTCAGAATTATTGCTCTTTCTCCCGAAGCACGTGAATTGTTGAGGGCGTGACTGACGCGTCTAATTTTGGTCTGTTTCGGACACTTAAATTGCTAATAAGGAAGTCAAGTCACGATGGTCAAAAAAGCAATTATGTGACCACTCAACTGAATATCCTCTATTTTGAACAATAAGAGCGCTTACTGCGTTTAAAATTCCCACAATTTTTATCGCGCATTAAAGAGGATTCGGATCTATTATGGTTTGCCGAAGTGTTTTTACGCACCACAGTTACAAATTATGTTATATAGCACGTTTCTATGTTAAAAAATAGCACGTGCGCCTGGGAGCGTAAGAAATATAAGCCCACTAAGTTGGGGGTGGGGGCAAACAGAATAGATCCGAAGATTCATAGAACCACTTCAAAAGACCCGTCAAAACTCAACAGCCTACTCAAAGTGATCCTTTTCGACAGCAATTTCCAAAAAAAAGTCTCCGAGCGTTTTTTTCAAATATCATAGTATAGCCGAAAGATTAAAGTTTACATGCCTTCGAAATAATCAGGAATACAATCAAAATTATGCAAATCTTCCGGTTATTGATTAATGTTTTTGTAATTGAATGTATTTTTAACTGTATTTGAGTGCTATAAATTTTTGAGCACTATTTTTTTTATCAGATGAAAGCTTTTGATCGGTGATATTCCCCTATAATTAACGGTCATTTCAGATGTTTTTATTGGAACAAAATTTTAGCCAGGGTTATAATGTTTAATCTTCTATTGGCAGCTCCAAAATTTCTCGAATTCAATCTTAATAACGTGAAGATAAATTTACTAACAGTTCACGTAAATTTACCAGTACTGTGCATGAATTTTTGTTAGAGACTGTATCATCGAGGTGCTTTTATTATATTGAAAGCGCCTAGATTTCAACGTTTTAAACAAAACTTATTTTTAAACTAGGAAATCTAAACTTCGCAGCTGCTCATTCTGCTTTTCGCCAAAATTCCCTTTGCAACGGCTGCAAATTGAAATGAACTTTGACTACTCGATCACTGACCTAATAATCCAACTCAATTAAATCGGTATTCAAAATTTTTATCAGCATTAATTGATTGATTCTTTATTGATTAAACGCTATCTTACTCCTCTTCACAAATCGCATGTGTGCTTGTGTGAACTCTTATATGCTTTTTGTAAATAACAGTTCAAAATCGCGTAAACTGTTTCAATATGCAGCTAATTTTTCTGAAAATAATTTTTAGGTACCATATATTAAGCTGGATCATCTACATTAAAGGTGACGGAAAACACTCTTTCGCTCGATAATGTTAATTCATCGGAACTTCAATTCATATAGATAAGCAACTGTAAATCCACAACGTTTTAAAGGCAAAAGCATCGTTTTACTTGAAGGCAAATCTAGCTTGCTCTTTTTTTAGCAGGTATTTTGTCTGAGCCGATTTTCGACTCAGATTGGTCACCGATACGTTTTCGAAACATAAAAAAATTAAGCCTAAAAAGAGCGCAATCGATTCAGTATATTAGTAGGCTCAACGAAAATTTTGTTTAACGAACTTTTTCAGAGCTTTCAATGCCAAATAGAACGTATTTTGTGTGCATTTAATCTTTTGTAAGGCTTACATGGTTAAGAAATAATGACGTAATAAAGTTTCTCGCTGGATAGATTTGAATAGCACACTTAAATAGATTGTTCATTTACGCGATAACATCCTCCGGCCCGGAAGAAAATTTTGGGAGGATCGGTACAAGCTTAACGAGTGGGCGGACGAGCGATCCGGATGACGTGCGTAAGACGGCGGAGCGGGCGACGCTGTCGGAGCCGTACCGAAATTCCTCAATCCGAGCGGTTGGATAGTAACCCCTAGGGTTGCTTTCTTCAACGATCCAAACTAAATCACCGCCTTGATCACCGAGGTGTTGCTCGGCAGGCGTCTGCCACTTAGATCTACGGTTCAAAGCAGGTACATACTCCTTGAGCCAACGTGCCCAAATTGCATTGGCGTATGACTGTGCACGGGCGTATCGCTTACGATGATTGAACTCGTCGACGCCTACGATAGACGGAATTCTGGTTGCATGGTTACCGAGTAGAAAATGATTAGGTGTTATTGCGCCTAGGTCGGACGGGTCGGCGCCTACGGACGTTAAAGGACGTGAGTTTAGTGCGTATTCAACAAAACAAAAAGTAGTGTTCAACACCTCATCTGTGAGGCGACGCATACCGAGAATAGTGTACAGTACTCTTTTAAAACTACGAACTAACCTCTCCCAGATGCCACCTTGGTGTGGCGCACTGGGTGGATTGAACCTCCACTTAATGCCCTTATGTGCAGGTTCGGCAGCAATGTTAAGCGTATTCCATTTTTCCACACATTCACGGAGCTCTTTCTCCGCTCCAATGAAGTTCGTTCCATTATCCGACCAAATCATAGCAGGAGTACCCCGACGGGAGACGAACCGCTCCACTCCCATTACACAGGAACTAGTGTCCATGGACGGGACCACTTCAACATGGACAGCACGAGTAGTGAGACAAGTGAAAAGAAATCCCCACCTCTTCTCGGTAGTCCGACGAACTGTGACGTAGAAAGGGCCGAAGTAATCAACCCCGGTGTTGGTAAAGGGAGGAGACTGGTATGCGAGTCTCTCCTTTGGGAGTTCTGTCATGATAGGTTGAATGGTTGCTGCACGGAACTTTCTACACAAGACGCAGTTTGATTTGATTGAACGCAGTGTGGAACGTAGTTTTAGGATGGCATATTGTTCCTGTACCTTTGACCTTAAGTAATCAATGCCCTGATGGTGGTTCTTCAAATGAGTATGCCGCAGAAACAATTTAACAAAAGTATGACGCGCATCCAGTACGATAGGATGCTTAGTGTCAAAGTCAATTTCCAATAGTCGTCGGAGTCGACCAGAAGAACGGATGAGACCATGGGGCCCAATGAACGGAGTAAACTGAGCAATGCGGCTGCTCTTCTTAACGGATTTGTTGTCAAGAAGATCCTTTCTTTCAGTATTAAAGAACTCTCCTTGAACCAAGTACTGGAGATGACGCTCGGCTTCGTCAAGCTCAACAGGGTCGGCTATGCTGCCGTCTACGGTACGGTAACTTTCATGAGATGGTAAAAGACGGAGCACATATGCGGTGACACGAAGATATTTTTGATAAGAACTGAACTTATCAAACGAGATTAGATTAATTCTTTGTTCCTTAGGGGGCTTGGTTACGGATGTGGCTAGAGATGAGATGGAGTCATCATCTTGTTCCTTAGTTACAACGCCGAGCTTGATGTTGTCAACGACGTCAGTATTTGGTACAAAAGGGAATTGCTTCGTTCTCAAGAAGTCAGGACCCCTCACCCAGCTACTTGATTGCAAAACTTCAGCGGACATGCCACGCGTGCCAGCATCTGCCGGATTATCACAAGTGGCGACGTGGTTCCATTGGTCAACGCTGGTGTTCTCCAGGATTTCACTAACACGATTTGCAAGGAAGATGGGGTGTTTGTTCGTTGAGTTTATCCACTGCAAGACGACGGTACTATCTGTCCACATAAAGACTTTGTCCACAGTAACCGTTAAGGCTCGGCAGATTTCCCTTTTTAAACGGGCAGCGAGGAGAGCGGCCTGTAATTCCAACTTAGGAACTGTCATTACCTTCATAGGTGCAACACGGGCCTTGCCCAAGACAAACGCCAGCTCTGTTATAATCTCCCCGGAGTTGCAAGTTACTTGAGCCCTAAGAAAACCTACTGCGCTGAATACGTCTTGCGAGCTACCACCGAACATGTGGAGTTCAAGATAATGGAATGGTCCTGAAAAGTAACTTCTCGGTATAGTGATCTCAGCTAACCGCGGCAGTTCAACACACCAGGCAAGGAATCTGTCAACTGTGTCTTTAGGTAACTCATCATCCCAACTTTGTCCATTGACACGCCAAATGTCTTTCAATATTAACCTAGCACCAATAGTGAACGGTGCGACAAAACCAATTGGGTCGTAGACCTTTGACACAAGACTTAAGACCAAGCGCTGTGTTAAACTTTTCATGATGGTGCTGTTAGTAACCCTACTCACAACCAGAGTATCGTTGTTGTGATCCCACTTAAGCCCAAGCACGTGCATTGATTCCTCCTTGGATGAAACGATGACCTTCGGTTCAGTGGATTGAGCAGACCCATCAATTCGGTCAGCCAGATCTGGTACATTGCTTACAAACTTAGTAAGCTTGAACCCACCTAGATGGAGAAGATGCACCAATTCCTTCGACCTAATGAGGGCCCTTTCGGGGGATTCCACTGACTCCAAGTAATCGTCCATGTAGAAGTTCTCAAGGACGGCTTTCGCAGCTTCTGGGTACTCCTTAGCATTATCGCGTGCCGTGCGCTGAAGTGCGTAGTTGGCGCAGCTGGGCGAATCTTTTGCCCCAAAGATGTGGCGCGTATACTGGTGTACCACAACATTTGATGTGGGGTCCTCCCGCCACAAAAAACGCAATGATGGTTGATCACATGGCAACACTCCAACTTGAAGGAACCTTCCCTCGATGTCGGCGGATACGGCAAATGGATGTTGTCTGAACCGTAGGAGTACATGTATTAGGTTTTGCAGTAGGTCAGGTCCGGTGAGTAATGACTTATTAAGAGATGCGGCATGGAATTTTGCCGCTCCGTTTAGTACCCTACGAACCTTGCCCGGCTTGTTCGGGTTAACAACCGGATGGTGTGTTAGGTACCACTCTCGTTCCGAGCGACTTTCCACCTTATGAGCATCTTTGACCCTTACTACTTAGCCTTTGTCTAAGTCCTCTTTGATGGTATTCGAGTACTTTTCCCTTAAAGTCTGGTCTTTCGTAAGCCGCTTTTCCAAAGATTTCAATTGAACCAGCGCTGAGAAGTAATTGTTGGGCAGTTCGATGTTATCTTCAGCCCATAGCATTCCTACATCGCACCTTTTTCCATTATGCACGGTGGTGTTTTCAAGAATTTCATGCGCACGCGCATCCGAGGCGGATCGTGGTTCTACTTGCTTAAGTGCGCCGTACGACTCCATGTCGTACCAAGATTTTACCTGACTAGCGAGTTCAAAATCCTGCTCCATATTAGCTTTGAAACAAGTCGAGACTAAACCTGAAGACGACGGTAGAGGGCCGCTTAGAACCCAACCTATGGGCAAGCGAACAGCGAAGGGCGAGGACTTCTCGTCGGCATCGAAGTACTCTAAGGGGCGGATGGCATGATACACATCCTGTCCAAGTATCATCTCGATGTTTCCATAGCAATATGTAACTGGGTCTAGAACTGCTAGTGCGGGTATGTTTCCTGAAGTGCTTTAATGTTAATTACATCGGCGCCTACATTCAAATTTTCCTTTACGTAAGGGCT
This sequence comes from Convolutriloba macropyga, assembly GCF_964194025.1. Classification (NCBI taxonomy): domain Eukaryota; kingdom Metazoa; phylum Xenacoelomorpha; order Acoela; family Convolutidae; genus Convolutriloba; species Convolutriloba macropyga. The sequence continues at coordinate 559,219 of NC_134482.1, read as the reverse complement.
GACTTTAAAGGGTTCAAATGCTTGGTTGTCGCGTGGTGTTACAATTAGTTCAACTAACTTAGTGTCTACAACCTCCTCGGTATCTATACCCTTGACTGTTAGTTTCAATGCTGTACCGTGCAAACCTAGTCTATATGCAAGATCATTGGACACCCAAGAGTTACTGCAAGTGGTATCACACAAAACTAAAGCCGTGGTATCTTTACCGGAAGAGCTCTTTAACTGTAATTCAGTCACCTGAAGGAGGCCTTTCACATTACTCACAGATGACAAAGTGGTGGTCTTACTGGATGATTGGACACTAGGAAGTTTACTTTGATTTGCACCAGCATTAGAATTATTGTTGTTGTTGTTTGGAGGGGACTTTGATGGATAAACCCTCTCAGCTCAATGGAGAAGAGTATTATGGGAGTTGTTGCAATCGTCCTTCCTACATTTCCTGGGGTTTGGGCATTGCCTGAACATATGCTTTTCTCTCAAACATGAGAAACACAGTTTTGCTTCAGCCACTACCTTTGCTCGCTGAGTGGGAGACTTTTCTTTAAATACCCTACACTCCCAGATGCGGTGGATACCTTTACACACGATGCAGCGAGGGGTTGCAGACTCCGCCGATGTTGAGGCTGGTCTCTGAGTGCCCTTAGTTTGTGTATTAGCAGCAAAGGTTCTTGAGGCTACTTTGGTCTTTACTACTGAGTTGGTGTTGTCCTCAGTTCTTGCCTTCGATGAAGTTTGTTTCATTTAATCATGTGCCTCGGCCTTTTCCTTCAACCAATCGTTGAAGTCAAGGAGTGTTGGCTTAACCCAATGTTTCTTCACTGTGAAGAGTGACCAAGACTCTTTCAGATTCGGCGGCAATTTTTGCACAGCCGTGTTGAGAAGTGAGGCGCTCTTAAGGTGTGCGTCATATGAAAGTGATTTAAAGACCCCAACAAGACTGGAAATTGTTGCAGAATAGTTTATGATGTTGTCACTATTGTGCATCTTTAGTGGTGGAAAAGAACTGAGTTTTTCTAAGTGTGCACTGACTACTGCCTGTGGTTGGCCAAATTTACGTTCGAGTGTCTTAAGTGCGTCCTTATACATTACACCGCAGTATGCGAACTCAGCGATGGCGGTTTTAGCTTTTCCAGTTACAAGCGTTTTTAAGCGTTTCCAGTTAACTTGACGTCATCAGTCAAGGACTGTGCGTCTATGGCGCTTTTAAATTGTCCGAACCATTCGTGCCACTGCAGGGGATCACCATTGTACTGTGACAACTTCCACTCAGGCAGTGGATCGTTCTTCTTACAAGTAATTGCGTTCGCCAATTGCTTTATCAAATCCGCAGAGTCCAAAGAAGGAGCCGAAGGTGTGGCATGCGGCGGGCCACCCCAACACAACGGGTTCGGAACGGTAGCTCCATACATTGGCGGAATGATCGCAGTGACAAAGGGGGGGGGGGGCGGTACCTGTGGAAGAACTAAATGGATTCGCTTGCATGAAGTCTGATGTTACGTAATTTTGAGTGCCTGCTGCTGCTTGTACATGAGGGGAACGGTGCGATGTAGATATGTGAGGGCTGATTAACGGGGCCGGTTGTACGGTGTATAAATTTGCAGATGTACGTACAAGTGGTACTGCATTAGGTGGGACTGCTGCTGGAAAACGCCAGACATTTGGATCTGGAGGAGCAGGAGGTGCGTGGGTTATGGGTACAATTTTTTGGGGCTGAAAACTCTTTTGTGGATGTGGTGGATGAATTAATTGAGGCACGAAATTGTTTGCGGAGGAAATGAATGGTGCAGGCGGAGAATGGGGTAACAGATTGACATTATTCGGCACGGGGTTAGTGGCTTGTAGTGGGAGTGCTTGTGGTGGCGAAGGAGGAAAGCGGAATGCTGGTGGGATTAACGGAAAATGCGGTGTTGCGGGGTTTATAACGGGGGTTGAGGGGCTGGTACATTTATGTGTGCCTGTTGCAGATTAAGTGCTAGCGGAGCATTAACAAGTGTACTTAAAGGTAGTGAACGCGAAGGGCAGACTAAATTCAACTGTCCCGGCATGTTCGACCTGCGAGGGATTTGATGATCTAACTGTAAACCATCGAAGTGCATTGTTGCTTGAGACAGTTGTCGGGCTGTGTTTGGGGCGTTTAGTTGAGTAGGCATACCAAAGTTTATTGGTGGTGATGGAGGCGTAAATTGATGCTGTCGTTGCTCTTGCATGATGTTGTTTGCAACATGTGCATCATTGGTTACATTGGTTCTAATACTTGGTTCATGGACAGGGACGTTGATGTTGGCCTCAACTTGACCATGTGTATTGAGATTGAAGTGTGAGTTTGGAAGTTGAGCTGAAGAAGGTCACTGGACAATTGCTTGGTTGGATTGGGCGATGGAACCAGAAAAGTGCACACTCGGTTCGTTTGCAACATCTGCCATGTTCCCGGCCGGTGACGAATTAACCCAATCTTGAACGAGTTTCTTGCTCTTGACTGAACTTCTTTCCGTAAAGAGCCCACTCATTTTGCTTGTACCAGACCCGTCTGTTGCTGATTTTGTCATCAACTCAATTTCCTTAAGGGCTGCAGCAGCTGCTTCCTTGCGATGATCCTCCTCAAGCTGCTCAATTTCTTATTCCCGCAATTTCGTTTGTTTTTCAATTTCAAGACGTTGTCTAGCAATGCGAAGCTTTGCCTCATGTTGTTTCTCAAGTTCCTCCCTTTTTAGTCTTGATAATTCTAAGTCTCGTTGACGCTGACTTGATCTTTTTGAGGAAGTCATATGCGAACCTGATCATGAGTGGTGAGAGGTATACATCTCTGATGTCTTTTTGTCTTGGACCGAATTGATATACCCTCGAGCAGCAGCAATTAACTCGTCAGTTTTCTTTGTTACAGTCGCTAACCATTTCTCAAGATTCTTACAGGCGGCGTCTGGATCTTCAGTCTTTTGTGCCAGATCAAAGAGCTCTTCATTTCTATCAACTACTCTAGTAAAAGCATCTTTGCACTTCACAATCAGACGTTCGATCTTAACTTTCTTATCTTGCTTATCAACAGCATTGTTAATTTCCCTATAGATGTTATTAAGTTCAGCCTCTAATTTTGCTCTTGCACTATAAAGTTTGTTGAAATTGTCCTGCAAAGTTGTCATGATCTTAAGAAAAACAGGAACCACAATTTTAATTTAGTACTATTATAAAGTACACAAACATGTAACAGCACAACACAAATGGGTTATACCGAACCCTAGTGTGACGGTTTGCCTAGCAAACCGTCAAAGAGCGAAGAAGTTCGTCGAGTACAATAGTACCCGGCGAAAGAAAGAAAGAACGGTGCGCAGGAAGCGCGAAACGGGACAGGAGGGGAGACGGGACGGACGGGAAGGGACGCCGAACGAGTAACGCAAGACGCAACGGGAAACCGGACGGACAAACGGGAGCGTCGGGCAAATGGCGCGCGACGAAACGGGAGAACGGCACGGGCGGGGCGGAAACGTCGGGCGGATGGCGCGCAACGAAACGGGAAAACGGCACGGGTGGGGCGGAAAGTACAAGCGAGGAGGCGGGGAGATCAATGCTAGCAGACCACAGCAACAAATTCAACCAAACAAGCTAGCCGTAACTCCAGAATAAACTTAAGTCACACCCTAGAAAGAAGGAGAAGAGCTACTGCCAGGTAAACTAGCACAAAACATTATGGGGCTTTATCGACGGCATCAAAACATTAAACAATTTACGGTAACGATGTAGTATAACCAAAAGTCGCAAAGGTCAGGAAATTTACTAGCCGTAACTCCAGAACAAACTTAAGTCACACCCTAGCAAACCACCCTACCCAGACAACAAAAAGGCACACTACGAAAATTAATAAAGCTACAACAAATTGCTAGCAAACAAGTGTGGTGAAAGTCACGAAACAAACCAGCCGTAACTCTAGAATGAACTTAAGTCACACCCTAGCAAGGAACGAGACTAAACAACAAACCAGCATACTAGCAGAAAGAAATTTTACTACAGCAAAAATTCAACATACTACATCATACAACAGATAAACGGGGAATAGAAAGAAACAAGGTGATATGGAAAAAAAACGACGAAAACGGAAAAATGAAACCAGAAAACCTGCGGAAAACGGACTGTAGTGGATAACTCAAAAGATGGGGAGAGCAAAACGTTTAGTAAAGCGCTATCGGAGAGAACCAACCACAAACTAACCCGTTACTCGTGAGTAAACTAAGTCACACCTCCAGTCAGCGGGTAGAGTCCCACAGCAACGCAATACTAAGTGACATTCAGGTTATCAAAGGCTTGTGTGAGTTCCGCCTCCTCGAACGCATGACGGGTGCGGAGCGTTTTACGGCGGCGCTTTGAAAGTTTTTTCGGTCGGGAGCGTGTTATTAAGGACCGGAGGTTGTTCTTATTAGCTAAGACAATCGTGAGTGTTTTCAGCTCAAGTGCAGGCTTTTGGTGTAATGCTCTGTACTCTTTTAGTAAACTAGGATCTTTCTGTTTACGTCTAGACACAATGTCTTTCACTAAGTGTATGGTAACTAGAGTACAACGCTTGAGCTGATCAGAAATATCAGGAGTTCCCTCTCTGGGGCAATACACAATAGCTTCTATGCGCTCCTGATAGTTTTCAAGCACTGCAATAAGCTGTGAAGGTGTTAAAGGCTTATTGTTGTTGCTTCGATGACGTGAAAGCGAATTGTTAACTACATCATGCCATATAACTAGGCGCTTCTTATCATGAAAGAAATGACTCAACTGGAACTGCGCTGTTTTTCGGACTTTCAAAGCGTTAGGGTTGAAACTTAGACCCGGTAATGCGTAAACGTTACGTTTGTAACGATTTTGTGTTACTTGAGGCGCATTTTTTATGGCGTGATGAAGTGAAATTGCAGCTAATATGAAAACCATATAAGGTTTTTACAACATAAATGATTTGAGCTTTGCTCAAACTCCGAGCCTTGATGTTAAATACACGATTTTCACGAGTTACCAAGAATAAGCGCTTATTTGAGATAAAACTTGAAAAACTTGACCAAATTGTCTTTTTTTTAAATCGACAACTTTATGCAATTGTTACATCCGCATTTAATAATTTTCCTTTGAAAAGATAGGGACAAAAGAATTTTTTCAAATTTGGTCAAATTTTTCAAAAATTTAAAGTTTTTTTTTGCTACGCTTTTATGTCAAGAACAGCGAAAAAAAAACACCGCAATTTGATTGATTCTGGATTTTGACAAAAATTTGTCAAAATTCTTGTTTTTCAAAAAGAATTTAAGGGGTAGGTTATTGGTGACCGGTGAACTCGAAAAATTGTGTTATATGGGATAGGAAATGGGTTCTGGGAGGCTAGATTTGCCGGTTAAAGCACCAGTTTTTTATAAACATACAACATCAAAGTTAAATTTTTGACGAGTCTTACAGTTTTTTGTTGATGATATACATTGAATCCGCAATTTGGTCTAACTCGGAAGAACTGACGAGGGCTACTTCGAGTTGGTCCTTCTCCACTTGATCCCACTCGTTGAGAGGCAAGAGCTAGAAGGGCGAAACTGTCGGCGTCTGAAAATCTCAAATGGTTTCAATCTGAGTCTTGAGTCGTTTCGCAACTTCAATGTAGTGTGCTGATCGTCTTGTTCTCGTCTGTTAACTTTTGACTCTGCAGATGGAGTCGATGTGGTGCTTCTCAGAGGGTTTAATTGAATATAACTGAATATAATTGCGTTAAATTTTGTTTAAACTGACATTCTTAACCCAAATTAACCCACTTGTCATGTCATGCCCGAAAAACTGCGTAGAAATTTACAAACTTTTTGAGTTGTTGAAGTGTCTAAAGTAAACTAAAAAACAACTAGTGAGAAAAATTGCCGAAAAGATAGACGAATTATACTAAAACGAGTGTTTTATAAAACGACCGAGATGACTCGATCAAAACCTGAAAGCACCTGCAAAACCTGCTCCCTCCCCATCAGCAACAAAAGTGCAATGTTCAATTGTGTCTCGTGTGGCGACTCCATGCACCTGACCCCGAAATGCAGTGGAATGAGTGAAAAAGCCATATATGGACTACAGGAATTCCGACAAAATGTACTGCACATATGTAACGATTGTGTGCAGAACCACCAACGAGACCGAGTTTCAGACAACTTGGCAACCAGCAGAGAATCTCCAGACGTGGCGGGAATAGCGAAGAGCTTCGATGAAGTCAAACTTGAGATATCCAAAATCCGAGCGGAAATCAAGTCCCCTCACAGCCGATCATCCGGTAAAAACCATCTTTCGATGGGGTACGCTTCCTAGGGATTCCCGAATCCTCCGGAAAAACCGCCAGAGAGCGTTATGACGAAGATGTTCAGAAAGTAAAGGAAATCCTCGCCCAAATGGATATCGACTGCCCAATGGATGTTGTAAAACGCGTTGAACCTACAAAAATGAGAAAACGAGAACCATAAATGCAAAATTTTCCAGTGAACATCATCGGCGACTTGTCCTCCTGTCCGCCCACAAATTTGCAACCTACGGTAAACCAATTTTTGTGAGCCGAGAACTCAGTCCGGACGAGAAAAGGCTTAAAAATGCTCTGTTGATCAGGCGTAGATACCTCATAGATGTCGCGAAAATAGAGCTAAAAGACTTGCGAACTCGCAATCGGAAACTGCAGAAAAAAACAACAAATGGATGGACGTTGATGTCTCTCCTACTGGCAGCAGCTCACCTCCGGAACAAAATTGACTACAAAAAACAACAAACTCCAAATACTCAGTTTCAATGTGCGAAGTCTGCTTGACTTCCAAAGGCGACAAATCTTTGCCAATGAAATAGCAAAGTAGAACTACGACGTACTCTGTCTCACAGAAACCTGATTAACAAGTGATGTACATGGCAATGCAATATTCCTTACTGGATACACAATCCACAGAGCTGACCGACCTACTGGACATCATAACTCAAAACACGGAGGAGTTCTCATTGCGGTGAAAAACATTCCTCACTACAGAATAAAAAACCCAACGCACTCGGAAAGTGTATCAGCCCCCAAAGTACGGAGGAGTTCTCATTGCGGTGAAAGAAATTCCTCACTACAGACCCAAAAACCCAACGCACTCGGAAACCCTCCTAAATCTAGCCCTTACAGGGCACCAACCAATCCACAAAACCATGGAAGAGATCGAAAAGCAGATGAAACAACGAGACAATTATACTTTAATTGTCAGTGGTGATCTCAACCTCCCTAGAGCTGATTGAAACAGCTTGCTCTCAGATTATTGCTACGAAATTTAAATTCTCAACAACTTTGAAACCCACCGACTTCAGCAAAATCTGCCATGCAAACGAAATCAATCACTGGATGTATCCCTCACCCAATCTCCTGACAGCATTGAGCTCGCCGAAATCGACAAAACCTAACACGTGATTACTCAATCAACGGAAAGAGCTGTTCCGACCATCAAGCGTTCCGGACAACCATTTTCATGAACATATCAGCTACAAAACTAGCCCCCAAAGTGAAACATGCAGATCACAAGGTGGACTGGAAAGAATTTAACAGTCACATCAGAGACCATCCTTTTTCATCCTACTGCTTCAGCAACGTCGACGAATTTGTTGACAAATGGTATCTATGGATCGAAAAGATAATCGAAAAACTAATCCCCCGTGTCACTCAGCACCGAGGAAACCTTCGCCATGGATTTCCTCTGCCACATCACACGAAACTAAGATCCTCGGAACGAAGAAAAGGAAATACGAGAGAGCACCGACCCGCAACCTCCTGATAAAGATAAAACGACGCGAGAAAATCCTCAATGCGCCAATCCTGACAGATCAGGCACTCTATGAATCCAAACTCTTCAAAAGCCGCAGAATATCTGACCTACAGAAATACCTGAAATCTCTTCGCAAATCAAAACACTTCTCTGATGAAATGTACTACAATGTTGTGCAAGATGGACAAGAAACAGAAAAACAGCCAGAACCGATAGTGAAAAGTGCAATGTCTTCAACGACTTCTTCTCCGACATTTTCACCAAAGATTGTAAAATCAACGAACCCTCAGTCTACCCAAAAGAGAGACTTGACTACCTCAGAATTTCTGAAGAAGAAATCGAAAGACAACTGGTGGGCCTCCAGGCAAACAAAGAGTGCGGCCCAGACAACATCGGAAATTTAATCTTGAAAAACGCCCCAGCTTTGGCAAAGTCTCTCAGACTTATCTCCCAAACCTGCCTTAATAAAGGAAAATTTCCAGAGAGCTGGAAAACAAGTAAGATCATCCAGATCTACAAAGAAGACGACAAAGCCGACATCACACAGCATCGACCAAGAAGTCATTGAAGAACATCTCAAAAGTCTTCGAGAAAGTCATCTTCGAACGGTTTTACCCACCGATAGAAAGAATTTTCTCTGACTCTCAACACGGTTTCAGAAAGAAACCATCGGCAGTCCTTTAACTCATCCTCTTCAGAGACGAACTATACCAGCAACTTGAATCGAAAAAATGCAATGACATTCGAACTCTGTATGTTGATTTCAGAAAAACTTTTGACAAACTAGCGCACAAAAGACACATCCAGAAGCTTGAGAACCTTGGCCTCGGAAGAAAGCTACTCCAACTACTTGAAAGCTATCTCACAAACCGAACGCAACGCTTCAAAATTGGAACAAGCAAATCAGAAATGTGACTAGCGGAGTGCCTCAGGGATGAATATTAGGGCCTCTGATATTCATCATCTACATTGACGGTATCTAATCTCAGACATCCCAGCCTTCGGATACGCGGATGATTTCAAAGCAATTACCCACTGTGAGCAAGAATGCGAGACCACTCTCGGGGAAATACAGAAATGGAGCAAAGCAAAACATATGGACCTAATTGTTAGCAAAACTAAAACTCTCCTCATCAGAGGGGATCTAGCAGAGCGTGACGAGGCAGGTGTGGAAACCGTTGCCACCCAAAAAGATCATGTAGTCGTAATGTCCCGAAATCTCTCTTGGAGCGCAAACTGCCAACGTAGAACAACTAAAGCGTAGAAAACCTTCTACACACTCAAACGAAATGTTTCGAGCAGAACCTCAATGGAAACGAAACTGAACGCTTACATAGGATACGTAGTGCCCGTACTCACTTACGCCTCCCAAGTCTGGTACCCTTCGAAGACTGACATGAAATCAATCGAGAAGATCCAGCACAAGCCCACGAAGTGTATATACGGTGGAAACGACGAATACCATCAAAGACTCGAAACACTGAAAACACTCCCACTCTTCATGTGCATGGAAATGCACGATGTCCTCTATCTATCAATCCTAGAAGGCAATTACTACGTCCCCGAAGACAAACTGCCAAAGCGAAAAGAAAATGAAACACGACAAAAGCAGGAATTTGAACTCCCCAAACACCGACTAGAGAAATCAGACGAAAACTTCTTCTTCAGAGCCGCAAAGCTATACAACATCAGCAGTAGAACAACGGAGAAGCCAATGACGAAGAAACTTCTGACAGAGATGTACCAAAACTACTTCCACAGAAGCTACAACGAACTCGACAGCTGCACCTGGAGACGTCCATGCAACTGTGGAATCTGCAATCCAATGAAAAAACTCGTGCCAAACGAAAACTGGAAGGTTTTACACCCGAGGGCTCCGACCGTAAAGACTCCTACTACTACTACTACTACATACTCGGACGCAATAACGTACATACACACTAGAATAAGTTTTGCTCTTCTGCGCAGCGCTATCATATGCCTCACAGGGTGCCGTGGCTCCAAACGGCCGACCGACATTGATAGTTCCTGCAGTGCCATATTGCTGGAGGGGAGACTAAATTCGTAACAAATTAGCTTATATAAATTTAATTTTCTCGACGCAGCTCTAAAAGAGTTATAGTGCCTTCTCTTCAAAATTGTATACGATGCAGTGATGTCTCATTGTAGCGGATAACTAATGATCCATTGGATTGTCCTTCGCGGCTTAGGAGCAAGCCCATTATTACAAAACAAAAGAAAGAAAAATAAAGAACTTAAATTCGTATGCGAATCTATCAAACACGAATGTGGGAACATTCTGTGCTACGCACAGAAACATGCAAGCCTTGTTTATTTTTTCATTTTTTTGGTATCATGTGATTCGAGATTAACCATCAAATTGACCAAATCGGACACTGGTGAAAAGGGAGAAGACAGAATCTGTTATCGTCCCCGTCATAGGAAATTTTTCTGATAGGTTTGGTTGAAGGTTTTATTTTACTTTTCAGTTTACTTTGTTTCTTCGTGTTTTGCGACAGCTTAATCAACCATAACCATGCGTGAATGTATCTCTATCCATGTCGGTCAGGCTGGTGTGCAAATGGGCAATGCCTGCTGGGAGTTGTATTGTCTGGAACACGGTATTCAGCCTGATGGACAAATGCCGAGTGACAAAACTGTAGGAGGGGGTGATGACTCGTTCAACACTTTCTTTAGTGAAACTGGAGCTGGAAAACATGTTCCTAGAGCTGTTTTCGTGGACTTAGAGTGTACAGTGGTAGATGAGGTCAGAACTGGGACATATCGACAGTTGTTCCACCCAGAACAGTTGATTACTGGCAAAGAAGACGCAGCCAACAATTATGCTAGGGGGCATTATACTGTTGGAAAGGAAATGATAGACAATGTTCGTGACCGAATCAGAAAATTGGCCGGTCAGTGCACAGGGCTCCAAGGATTCCTTGTTTTCCACTCATTTGGTGGTGGAACGGGATCAGGTTTCACTTCATTGCTTATGGAGAGACTGTCTGTTGACTATGGAAAGAAATCAAAGCTTGAGTTTGCAGTGTATCCAGCACCACAAATTTCCTCTGCTGTTGTGGAGCCCTACAACTCAATTTTGACGACTCACACCACCCTGGAGCATTCTGATTGCGCGTTTATGGTCGATAACGAGGCAATCTATGACATCTGCCGCAGGAACTTGGATATCGAACGTCCGACCTATACCAATCTTAACAGGTTGATCGGACAAATTGTATCCTCGATAACTGCCTCGCTGCGGTTTGACGGGCCTTTGAATGTGGATTTGACCGAATTTCAGACCAATTTGGTTCCCTACCCAAGAATTCATTTCCCTCTCGCAACTTATTCGCTTGTCATCTCTGCTGAGAAGGCTTATCATGAACAACTAACCGTTGCTGAAATTACGAATTCCTGTTTTGAACCGGCCAATCAAATGGTGAAGTGTGACCCCAGACATGGCAAATACATGGCGCGCTGTCTTTTGTACCGTGGTGACGTAGTGCCTAAGGATGTCAACGCAGCAATTGCCACCATCAAAACGAAACGAACTATCCAGTTCGTAGACTGGTGCCCTACTGGGTTCAAGGTCGGTATCAACTATCAACCACCCACGGTTGTGCCTGGAGGTGACCTGGCCAAGGTCCAGAGAGCTGTATGCATGTTGAGCAACACAACCGCGATCGCCGAGGCTTCGGCGAGACTGGACCACAAATTTGACTTGATGTACGCTAAGCGAGCGTTCGTCCATTGGTATGTAGGAGAAGGCATGGAAGAGGGAGAGTTCTCCGAAGCTCGAGAGGATTTGGCTGCTCTAGAAAAGGATTATGAGGAGGTTGGCGTTGATTCGGTTGAAGCGGAGGGCGAAGAAGACGAAGAGGAGTACTAATCAGTTACAATGTAGAAGCCGTAACCAAGTGGAACTTGACTTCATAGTTATTTGTATTGTAAGATGAACTGTAATCATCGTCTGTTTTGGAAAGCGAACTTCAAAAGCCGCCATTAATTGAGTATCTGCGTGCGTATTTGCATGTTTGTACTTCTTTTCGGCTTTACTCCAGATGTAAATCTCTGCATCTTTATTGTAGGCGATGATCTTTTAGCTCTTGAGTTGTCGTTTCGATTTTTAAATTTTTGCTCGCTTTTCAACTAAAAGGGACATTCCATGACTGAACGACTGGAACCAAAAGTCCAATGGCAATTGCTGTGCTTCACTCTTTGCTTTTAGTGCTTTTGAACTTGTGATACGTTTGATTGTTTTTGAATAAGCTGTGATATAGTTTTGTAAGCTTCCTGTGATGTGAGCTTGTTGAAAGCTGCCAAAGTGCAATAGTTTGTCTATACTGTCTTTTCTTAATTTATCTTCAGCGTTGAATCGTTTTAATAGCGAGAAATGTAGGCGCGCAAATATACTGACCTCATGAACAGCCGTTTTTGATCAAAATTAAATGGTAAGTATTGGGTACTATCTTCGGTCATCCTGAAATCCCTAGATTAGTGATTTTTACCAAAAATAGAGAGAATTGTTGTCAAGGCAAAAGTTCAAAACGTGAGCATATGGCCGCATAGGCTTATATCTGTAATTCGAGACCGCATGCAATCCACCAAGCATTTGCTTTTGATTGTATACCAACAGGCACCGCTGCTTCTTAAGGCTCTCGATTCTAAATTTTGTTGGAGTAACTGAGTGAAGTTTTGTTTTTCCGAACACATTTTGATTGTATAAATTTATTTTATTTGGTGTTCTTAATCCATACGGTTGTTTAAATTGTTGAAGATAGTTTGACGTTAGCCCTTGCGTTGGGTTGAGTCTGCAATATTCCAAACTGACTTCGACCAAACTAAGTCATAATGTTTATTGTGATATATAAATATAGGTTTGGAATTGAATCATTTTTTCATGGTAGCAAAAGATTTGTAACGCAAATCTCACGAAAGTTGTAGACTGTTGCGAAGGAGCAGCATTGGGCGAAGAGTCGTTGTTGTTTCACAGTTAGTAAAGTTTTATCATTTTGGACCAGCGTTTCGCTATTTTACTTAGCGTTACGCCAGAAGTTACTTAATTTGGCACCCGATCAAGTAATTTTTGGTTCAATTTTTTAACCAGAAAGTTACCTTGTCATTAACCACCGATTTTAACCACCGAAGTTGAGTAAATGAGAGAGTTTTTGGGCAAAGTTTTCGTGCGCTAATCTGACTCGGGGGTGGCGCTGCTGACCTTCTTATCCATCTGATCAAAGAAATAATTTTCGTGCAAAATGTGGACTCGCGAAAGATTGATTAATTTTTCTCGAAAGAAGTTGAACTGATTATCGTAAACGAGTGTCTTTTTTATGCAAAATTTTGGCTGGGCCGTTTTTTGCTGGAACTTCCGTTCGATTTTTATTGTCGAGTGAGGTTTTCACGCTCGATTTTTTCAGTGATTCGAATTGCGGGCATTCACTATTTAAGTCTGCTGCTAAAACATAACCGGTGTGAGTGATTAGAGTACTTAGCCTGCGTAGCGTAGTGGTTAATTTACCGGTCTCAACCGCCAGGTCGAGGGTTGGATCCCCTCAAGTTGTCTCAGCGTTTTGAGCCTTAAATTAAAGTGAAGTTATTTTTAGTCTGAGGGCTAAAATGATAGAGTTCTATAAATTATAAGTGTTCCGACCCCGCCTTTGTGTGGGGGGGGGACTATACACAACTGTTTTGTGTTCTGACAATTTTAAATTTTAGGTGATCGATATTTTCATGGTCGAAATCTGTGAGTGGTGGCACTAGAAAGCCTGTCAAGCGTCGAATTTTTTAATGGAACTTTTCAAGCGATTTTTCGGGGAGCTATTGCGGTATAAAGTTTTTGAACAACTAAATTTTTTAGTTCCTTTTTAGAAGAATTTTTGATTTTCGAAGTCGTAGCAATTATTGTAAACGTGTTGGTTTTTTTATGCAAAATTATCGCGTGACCGTTTTTGCGCTTTCCTTCGGGAACATTCTTTTACTAAAGTGTTTTTTTCACGCTTTTGTTCTCAATTTTTGAGTGATCTCTATTGCTGTCACTCCGAAGTAGAATTTGTTGCTAAAATAAAATCGAGTGCAACATAGCAACGATAAGGGCCTGGTAACCGAGTGGGCAGCGCTTCTGGTGAGGGATCGGGAGGTCCTTGGTTTGAATCCCGGCGTGGGCGACTATTTTTGCACTCATAAAAAATTAACCTAGGCTACAGCCCCTGAATTAACTTGCATCGGCTGTCGTTCGAGAGCAATTCTTCCAACATTAGCTGGTTTGTTTATTAATAGCCGCACAGCAATAGCTGGGGATATTATTGACTTTCTTTTGTTTTTTACAATTCAAAGAATTTTAATTGTATTGGGGCGCTGTCTTTTTTTAAGATCTGTTCACACATTTTCATGATTTTTGAAGTCAAATTGGAGTAGTGATTTTGGTCACGCCGAAACAGGAAAGGGAGCTAAAAAGCGAGTGGTTTTGCAGCGTGAAATTTTTTCGCTCTAATTTTAAAGTAGAGTGAGAAAACGGTGTTTGAACAAAAATTCGGTTTCTCGGTAGTGGTTTTTTGTTCACATGCGGCAATGCGGTTTTTTGTTCACATGCGGTTTTTTGTTCACTCCGATTTTTACTGTTATCTTGATTTTTTGGATCGGATTTTTTTCTAAGTGGTCTTTCCAATCCATTCACAGCTCATTCTAGGGCTAGTTTTTTGTTTGAATTAAATTTTCATTTCTCGTTATTAGTTTTTTTGTTCACATGCGGCATTGTGACATTGATTTTCTGTTTTTTTTTATTTTTTTATCTGATTTTTTTTAAAATGGTTTTCTCAATTCACTAATTGTCCATTTTAGGTCTAGTTTCACTGTTTAGTCAATGAAAATTCTTTGAATTGTACGTCAGGACTTGTCCATGCAATTTCAACTGAAGTGCGTTAGTGACGTCATTTTTCGCTCTTAGTGGAGCGAGTTTTGTTCATTCGCGTGATTAAAGTTTTGGTCACACTTGACTTACCTCACTCTCAAAAATGACTTCCTCACTTTGAAATTGACTTTCATTTATTTTAATTCAAAGAGATATGGTCAAATGGGTGTGCATCACTCTAAATGAAGGTTATTTGAGAGCAGCTCATAGAGGCAGCAAAAACTTATACAGATTTTTAATCAAAACGTAACATCTCTTCAATGAAAACACTAATTTTTTTGGCCTGTCTTTGTTTTAGTTTTTTATGAGATTGCAGATCTACGAAGCTATTGCGACTATTTTCTGGCATTCTGCCAGCTATGTTCCTTGCTTGCATTTGCTATGATATGTTGAGCTTAGGTGTTATTACATAATTTTTTTTATATTATCTGGTAATCATAGTTCCTTATGCTTTCCTTTACAAACCTGCTTTATCATTTTGGACCAGTTGTTTACTATTTTGTCCAAAAATCGGTCAATTTGGCATCCAACCAAGTATTTTTTGCGGTTTCTAGTCCCATATTGTATTAGAAAGCTCCTTTGCCCTTAACCGCCAACTTTATAAAATGGAGTAAATAAGAGAGTTTTGGAATTCCGAGGGAAAACGGAAATTTAATTCCACCTTATGAAAAAAAATTCTGCAAAATAGGTTCAAATGCAAATTTTGTGACTCCAATCTAGCAGCAACTTTTGTATGCTCTAAATTTGCTCGTTTTTTGCTGCCTTTTCTGCTCCCTTGTTGCTGAAATCATCTTTCCTCTTTGACTTCTCATTGGCATCATAAAGTCGAAAGAAGTTCGAAGGGAACATAAATCAAAGACTTCGCGGCGATTCAAGTTTTTCTTACTAAGAAGCTAAACTGTGGGCCGAACAATTAATGCGCACGCGCTTTATCGAGCCTCCCTTTTCATGCGTTGATATATTTTCAACTAGGCAGCTTTTAGGTGACATAGCTAACTCCAGAAAAAGACTGTCCTTGCACAATTTAACGAGTCAACGAATAAAAACTGCGTTAAGGTGGCAGGACTGCTATCAATTGGAAAGTGTGACAAACGCAGCTGAATGAGCCAGCACGACTAATGTTGTTAATCTGCCAGTCTTATTTCCGGCAAAAAATTGAAGCTCAAGTGCTCATTCCGAATATTGCGGTTGGACTACAATCAATATCGAACCCACAGCAGGGAACCGTTTCTCGGTATATTAGTGATACAATTTTATTGAGCTGTCTGACACGAATCTCATTCAGGCAGTTCTTACTCATCTCGCTCGAATGACAGCAGGATCAGACAAGTTTGATCTCGTTTGAGTGCCACTGTTTTTTTCACGAACGTCTGCATATGGTTCATCTCTATCACCTCGAATATCCTTCAGATATTGTGCCGGTAAAGATGCTACCCTCTCGCTTAAACAAGTTCGTTGGAGCAACTTCGTTCAAGTGATGAGGACTCTACATATTTTTGTTTGAGACAGGGTCAAATTAAACAATCGAAACAAGGCAAATCAAACCGTGCGTTATGTTTTATACAGCAATGTTTTGTAGCGAAATTTGAAGCGCCATATGATTGTTTCTGTGCAATATAAATTGGAGTCATTTTGAAGTTTTACGGGAGTTGAACTCGGTTGAGGGAAACTTGTAGGCGTTCAAAATTGCATCTAAAATAAGAGCAGTTGTTTTAACTAGGAGAACATGGAGGCGTCTGTTATTTTCCACATTATTCATGCACAAGTCTCTTAATTTGCTGCTTTTATAGGTTTCAGTAAATTGATTTTATGTAATCTGGGGAGACTTCACTTGTTCTTTTAAGTATGATTTCCCTGTCAGTAGACGTGTGCGTCAGCAGGCGTAATTCGTGAGTGTAGTTTTAATAGGGGTTACGAAGCCGAATGAGCTGCGATAGCTTTTATTGCAAAAATGTTTTGGATTTTTTATCTTTCGGCCCTCAGCGTAGATGGCAAACAACTCTTACGACCCCCGGCGCGCGTGCTTTTTACTTAATAACGCGAAACAGAATACACGGATTTTTTTGAATCAGAGTCCCCCGTTGGGGGGGATAAAAATTTAAACGGTCAATTTTTGTGGTTTTTTAAAACTTTTTTTGTCACATTTCAAAATGTGGATAGAGATAGTGAAGAGTTTAATTTAGAACAATAGTCTGGGCAAATTTTATAATTTAGTTTGGGTCTGGTACTCTTGATTGTTCTTGGGAGTTTTAGTGGTCAACGAGAACCG
The DNA here is from genome assembly GCF_964194025.1 of Convolutriloba macropyga. Lineage (NCBI taxonomy): Eukaryota > Metazoa > Xenacoelomorpha > Acoela > Convolutidae > Convolutriloba > Convolutriloba macropyga. The sequence continues at coordinate 542,277 of NC_134482.1, read as the reverse complement.
AACCTATTTCCAAATTAGATAAGACCGAAACAGGTTAAAGCTAGTTGCACTCTATTAATCATACAGCTTCCACCCTGCGAAGTTACCAATAGTACTTTCTCGGTTCTATAAATTTTCTAGATCTTGTGACCTGAATTCTTTTCCGGGCAAAGACAAGCACTAAACTCTGTTTTAACTTCAGTTTAGAGCGACAGTTCAGCTGAAATTGGTTAGCTAACCCCACCTAATTCTAGTTATTATTATTCAAGGAATGCCATTGTAGCTTAAGCGATTGGAAACACGTTTCTCCAAAAGTTACTGAGTTAGATTTGAATCATTCTCAAATTTCTTTCTGAGTACAGTCGCAACAAAGTGCGTCTCGAATTTCTTCAGAACTGGAATTTTGTGCGCTGATAAGAATTACTGGGGAAAAGTAAGTGTTTTAAAACTGTTCATGGCAAGCTTGGCTTCAATTCCTTGTAAGTTTGGGCAAATCTGAACTAGTAACTTCGAGAACTACCCACAATAAACATCATGCCTTAAACCCTCTTCGTCTCAAAACTAAATCGTGTTTAAAATTACAATCGCTCCTTACGGCGCACTGTAACATTTATTCACTATTTGAACTAGATTTCATTTGAATTCAAGTCGCTTCAGAAAATTGAGCTATGGGTTGAACTAAGAACAGTTTTGCCATTTTTGGATCCAGGAATCTTAAGCATTCCTTTGCTGATTTGACCACCCCGCTACTAACCACAAAATAACCCTATTTTTGATTAGTTTTTTAACCCTTATTAGTACCAACACAAGAGGTAACCGCATGGACTGCTGAAATGGCAGTTGACGTCAACTTATGGACGCTTGCCCAGGTAAGTCGGTTACTTTATTTTGTTATTCAATCATGTCCCAATTTGCGGAATAATGACGAATCGCAATATTTAAATTCCCAGTTAGACGTATCTTCCAACAATCTTGGTTAAAAGGAAATTTTTAATTCAAATCATGAACAAATCAATTAACCTTCTGGGATGACTTTGATCGTTCAACCCACGCAATCACGAATTAATTATCAACTGTTTGTTTTTAGAATGTTTGTTTAGAGAGAACAAGCTAATGTAAATTGTGCATAAGATAAGCTTGACATATCTTGACACGGAATGTATAGTGAACAATTTGCTAAAAATGACCATGCATTAGCTAGGCTCAATACGTAAAAGTAGCGAGCAGCGTCTACTGATAAAGAGACAGAACTTTAAAAAGTTTCAAAATGATTTGACTCAAAAACTGGGACGCTGATGGAGAAGTATCAAAATTTCGTGAAGATTCTAGTGAAACAATTTATCTGTGGTCTTTAGAAATTATAGAAATGATACTCAATCTTTTTCTTCTAAGTACATTTTTTTTTTAAAAAAACCCAAAATTCAACGCTAAAGACCGCGAGAGTTATTAAGGATTTGATTTCGGAATGAGTTTTTTGGCATTCACTTCAATACAAAAGTTCCTTTAGAAAAATAATCAGCATTTTGCAGCTCCTTGTTTGAAACCTCAATGGTTTGAAACCTCAAAAAATTGGCTTGCTTCGATTAATTGAATCCAAAAACTGGATTTTTGTGAAATCGAGAAACACTGGATAGCCACTACTTCGTCGTATAGAGTTTGCGATAAATTTCGATCTACATGAGCTGTTTTTAAAATTTAAACACCAAAAGAGGTTTCCGAGCTGTTTGTTATTTTTGGAATTGCAGAAAATAGTTAGACTGACCCTTTAAACTGCTCGTCCTCAAAAACGGGATGAAGAACAGATGAAGCCTGGAGGGTCTTAAGTGGCTGAGCAGCTCTCTGAAAGCCTTACTAGTTTCTAAGTATGCGATTCACCGAAACTGTGTTGAGGAGACACTCATGGTTAGAAGGGTGGTTCTCAAGCTTAGAAGTTTGAACCCCCCCTCAGTCTCTCCCCCGCCCACCCCTCCCCACTCACCCCCAACACCCCCCGTCCACCTGGCGATTTATATCCCCCCTCTACCAGCCCTTCCTACTTCAGCCTCCTCCCCCCCCAATGTTAGTATCCATAAACCTTAGCTGGCTACTACGAACGCCAACCACTCACCGATCGCTTGACAGCAGTTTGCCCGAAGTTAGTCGGTTATGTTTACTATTTTTTTTCAGTATTTCAAACTGAATTTTTAGGTCATATCTTCTGCCCATACTTGAAAAGAGAAAATAACTTGAATCAAGAGAGCGATTTTAGTGAATTTATTGGCAAATTTGCATAAAATGATTGTTCTTTAAGCTTTGAGGTATAATGGACAATTTGCCTTTTCAGATTTCGTATCTCCCATAGAGCAACACTGGAACGAAGCAGCCGCTCTTCGGGACTCAAGAACCAGATCTTATCTCCACTCGTCCTCAACTAACTATGACTACGATTCGGGGACGGCTTCTCAGGTCTTGCTCCGACGACACCGAATCAGATCAAACGCTGAACGGGACCATATGTCGTCGCAGAGTAGTTCACGGCCATCGTCTTTAGTCCAGGAGCTGCCAACTCGAACCAGAAGGCGAAGTCAAAATGGCACCCCGAACCCTGCTAACCTCACCCTTACATCAGTTAACCGAGATATACCGATTGTCCGAGAAGTTGGGCGACCTCAGGATGACTTTATCCGGGTTCCGGTCGCTTCAAATTCCCCAGTATGCATGGCACCGCCCGACATTTTACCAATTTACGAACAAAAACAGCTGTTCGCAGCAGCTGCGATCAATTCCAGACTTACGTCATCATATAACAATCCTAACTCTTCGCCTTTTTTGAACTCGAGGTCGACTTTTTCTAACCCTAACCGGAGTTCGAACCTGCATGAACTAACCAGACTCGTATCAGCTCAACAATCTCAAGGAGGTCGGCTGGCAACCCCGTCGGGAGGAGCTCAAGGATCGATTGGGAACCCAGTAACAAGTACTCATAGTACTTTAAGATCGAGTAGAACCTCCTTGACAGGAGGAACCAGTGCTTCTAGCATCAATTCTCTCTTGAGCACAGTCGAACGATCGCCATCAATATCAAGAAGAAACAGCGACAAACCAGTAAAGCGAATTGAGTGCAAACCGAATCCAGACCAAATTGATCCGACCATCTCAAATGTTAAGGATTTCAAACCGGTTGTACAAAGAAATACGCCTATAGTCGCCAGAAGAACGGCTCCAATTATATCTCGTCAGCCGAGCAATTTTCAGCGGGAATTTTCGTTGAAGTCACATCTTGCAAGTGCAGCTGCGGGACCTCGAGAGATCTTCGAACACGGAGCCCGCGGATACAATTTCAGATCTGTGCTGTCCCCAAAACCGTATCCTGTGATCTTCGATTCGGACTCGGCGTCCACTATTTCAGACGAGTTTTACGTGCCGTTCAAAAGCGCAGGCAATTTCTACATTCAAAGTGGAGGTTCAAAATCGTCATCGCGAGCATCATCTGTTACAAAACGGTTCATAAGAAGCCAGGATGTCACAATCGGAGCGTTGAGTAATGAATGCAGCCTTGAATTTAGGATTCCCAAGTTTTATTCCAAAGAGGTCGCTGACTGGTCGATTTCATCATCAGTTCGCCAAAACCGTAAAGATTGTTTAGTCACTCGAGCGCCAATCAGAGTCTGGGGCTGCAAAGTGGCCCAGCATGCGTGCGAAGGTCGGAGCGAGGAAGCCCTTTTGGAAGATGTCGATTCTATGATTGTCCCCACAAGACGATTTTTCGCTAAGGTCAGAAAAAATGCTAATTGAGGTTTTTTGGTGTAAAAGGAGGTTTGGATAAATCGAGTTGAGAATCTTTTTTTGATATTTGGTAGCTTAAGACAAAAATTTCTTCATTATAATGGAAAAATATTTAAAAGTAATCAATTGCGTGCGTTGTAAAGTAGATATGATAGAAACTTAGATATTGTAGATATGATAGAAACTTTTGCATAGAAAAAATTGGAGGTTGAATTACTAGACCGAATAGTTGAATTAATCTATTTAGTTATAATGATGTGCTCAATTTTGTTGAATTGATCCAAATTACAGGATATGAATTTTCAGGTCCATTTCTTGAATGACGTTTCTTTTAAGAACCACAAAAATCAATTCGCTGAATGGGTTGCACAAAAAGAGGTGACAATGTGTGAGTCAAAATATTTCCAAGAGACCAATTTGGACTATGGTTCCTCTTGTTCATCTTCAGGCGAAGTGGAGGATATCTTGAAAAAATACCACCACGATACAGCCCAGGTATTGGTTGACTTCAAAAGGTACCAAAATTTTAGATGGCAAGTTTTATATAAAACGAGAAATGGTTTTGAGCACTTGTCCCAATACAGGTGTAAAGGAACCAAGTTCCTTTATATTTTATCTCCCCCCACATCCTCATTTTCCTCCCCCACCAACACTTTCGTACTCCAAAACCCTTTCATTTCATGATTTTTCATTCCCCCAACCTATTTTCGTTGAAGCTTTTTATATGTTGATTTTATTGAAGAAGTCAAAAGTGGTTGACGTTCACTTTAAATATTATTTATAGTAAGGGATTTCCCGTTTTTGACCATAACTTGTGCGCCAATGGCGCGAATTATGATGTATTTATAGAGCTTGATTTGCTACCATGGTTGCGACTTTCAGAAATACAAATATTAATGAAAAGTTGTCTTGGTATGCAAGACTTAGGCCGAAGAGCATAAACATTTCTGGCGTATCCTAGGGTCAAAAAAGGACCTTTGAAACTTGCTCGACTCAGACTGGGGAATTTTTGATTTTATAGGGGGGAACTTAGACATTTGACACTTAGCACATTTTAAACTCTGGTTTTGATAACTTCACACTTTTTAATCAAAAACATCACAATCACAAATGATCCAACTGATTTTTAATCTGGCCCTAGAAGTGAAGACTGAGATGAGAGTTCTCCTGAAAAGGATGCTTGCGTGGGATGCCTAGTCACGACAGATGGGCTGGTCTTACTTGCGGATTTGAATGTCTTCATTTCAAAGGCTGGATTTTAATAGGCGTCTGGTTATCGTTGGATCAATATAGTATCTTTCCGCATTAGTTTTGAAAGGAGTAGGTCCTCCTCTAGGTGAAATTTCAAGCACCACTAACACACACATTAACTTAGGATTAGTTGCAAGGCCTGATATGCCCTTGCTACCTTAAGGTTTATAGGAACGGGAAGTTATCCCCCCACCAGTGTCAGTAGACACACACAATAGTCGAAAGTTAGCCACCACAGGTTAGGGTTCCTTCTGTCGCGCTCGAAAATCAAATAGGCAACCAGACAAACATCAAATTTATCTAATATTGTAAGAATTTCACTGATTAGTGAAAAAGTTTAACTCTATGCAACTTCTGATTAGCATCACATCTGTATCAAACATCACTTAGTGATAGCGACAAGCACCAACATAGCAAATAAACATTAACGAAAAAGCATTAGCTGAACACAGTAAGCAACAGCCTCATTTAAATAATAGGTTTAACATAACAAAAACTAGAATAGGGCTGGCACAAGGAAACATAGTGCAGTAACAGTGCAGTATAAACTTTGTAAAATAAGAAAAGTCTTCTAACACAATCAACATGCCAAACAAGTCCAAAGCATCATCAACAGCAAAGAACAGCCTCAAGCAACAACTTCAGCTGAAAGTGATAGAGTGGAACGCAGTAAAAGACCTCTTCCAGGAACAAAGCAATAGTAACGAAGGTCTAAGCATACTACGTTCAACTTTCGAACTTTTGAGGTCTCAGAAAGAACAGTTGGACAGAAGTTGCAGTAAACTCATGAAGCTACAGCTAACAAGTGAAGAGTTGACAACACTTGCTAATGAATCTGCTGAAAGAAACATAACCATGCTGAAATGCAATCAGAGAGCAAAAGCACACAGAACGGTTGCAAGTGACACTGAATCTGCTTTTAACACGTCAGCAGCGCCTTCCCCTAATCTACTGAAAAAACAGTACCCTTTACGCAATATAGCAATGAAACATCAGCTGGCAAGCCGCAACAATCGGGAAACAAACAACGCTGACTCGTCCGACTCAGAAGACCCTAATAATTCTCAACCCGTTTTGAACATTGAAAAGAGAGGAAGGAACAGAGAATTTCTCACAGGGGCATTGAGAACAGATGAGGGCTGGCAAAATTCAATTCGATCGAGAGAAGAGAACCATGTTCAAGGACAGAACAGACATGAGAGTTAGGATAGAGCAGGGCATTTGCAACAACCAGTTTCTTTTAACATCAATAGCCAAGCTGGTCCGACCATGAGCCATAGGTACACTCCACAAAATCAACAAACACTGAACAATTGTACCGGATCTGTTGAACACAATAACAACGCTTATAACAGCAACCTATACAACGGATTCCCGAGTTTCGCGAGGTCTCCACCAGACTGGATGCAACACCAAGCACTGATGATACAGAACACGATGAGTTTGCCCAAGATATCAATCGATAATTTCACAGGTGATCCTTTGAAATGGCACCAGTGGTTCAGCATCTTCAAAGCAACCATTCACAACAACAGTGGCCTCTCAGACGCCCAAAAAATGACAAACCTCCAAAACTGTAACACATAAGGCAAGAGATTCCATAAGTGGATACTCCTACAATGGGGACTACTACCATGAAGCCATCACTGAACTGACCAGGAAGTTTGGCAAACCACAGCACATTGTCGCTGCATACCTGGATCAATTGGAGAACTGGCCGAAACCCAGACTGGGCGAACAAAACACTTTTGTGAGCTTTTCATCTTTCTTGAGGAGACTGGTACAAACATTCAGGCTTCACAACTTTGAAGCTGATCTCAAGTCTTCAGCCGTCTTGAGAATGGCCAGAGACAAACTGAACGCCACCATGATAATCAGATGGAATCAACACACAAGAAGCCAAGCCCTGCTGCAACCTAACCTTGCCCACTTTGCTGATTGGATTGACTCCTACGCAGAGGCGTGCGAGGACATCTCCCCACAACGGAACCAGAGAACCAGAGTGAACAATTCTTCTATAAGGGGGGCACCAGATGTGTCATTTCAACTCTGCTCACAAAACTACAACCTTGGTCGATGTCCCGAATAATTGGAAAAGTCAGTGTATGACCGACAGGGTTGTGTGAGGAGGTTCAATCTCTGCCCTAACTGTCTAAGAGCTCATGAAAAGGGTCTCTGTCAATCAAAAACAAGGTGCCTCGTGGACAGATGCAATGGCTTCCATCACTCAACACTCCATAGGACAGATGCAACAATATGCACAACCAAATGGGAACTGGAACCAAAACTCAAAAAATATCTTCAGACCCCAAACCAACCAAAACCAGTCAAACTATGGACGTAGTTTTAACAAGGAAAACCAAAGGCAGCAGAAGAGTTCAAACTACAACCAACAGAGTGGAAATCAAAACAGACATGGTGGATCTAACAGCAGTACTTCACACAGGGGCAACTGGAACAAAAATGGTTTTCACCCTCAGCCGATGAACACGCAGAACAACAACAACAACAGACAGCAGAGTAACAATCAGCGCAATGTGGCCCAGCAGCAGGCAACTACTCCGCAACAAAACTACACTTGCAGCAATCAGCAGGAAACTTGGATCAGACCGCAGATACAGTTGCAGGCAATACCAGTAACACTTTTCAAAAGAGATCTTTGCATTGAAACCTACGCCCTGCTGGACAGTGGCAGTGACAACACCCAAATAACACAGAAGGTTGCCGATGCGCTTTAAGTTCAACAACCCAAAGATATAAACCTACCACTAGCTTCTCTTCATGGTGAACACTTAGTCAAAACAGCAGATGTCATGATCGGCATAGGAGCTTTGTACAGCAGTTGTCCTGTGATCAGAATCCCTGTGTACGCAACAGCAATGGAGGAGTTTCGGGTGCAAAGAGTTCAAATTGAAATGTTGAATGAGATCTGCAGAGATCATTCTCACCTCATGAGCATAAGATTTCCAACAATCAGGGCAACCGGATCGGAATACTGATTGGAGCAGATGCATTCACAGCAACGGTTCCGAGACAGTTCACAACGGGACCCACTGGTACCCCATACGGAGTCAACACTCTGCATGGCTGGACACTGACAGGGCCAATCACTCAGAAGTACACACAAAAGAGGGTCGGACAATCAAACAGCACAAGCATAGCACTTTTCAATCATATCGAGAGGCGACAAGACGATCCAGATGAAGATCTTCTCCAACACTTCTGGACAATTGAAGGAGTGAACTTCAATCAGTGTTCTTCAAAGGGACAGTCTTCAGATGACAAGGAGGCGGTGTCCATCCTCATTGATACCATAAGACACATTGGTGACAGATACCAGATTGGACTTCCATGGACATCAGACTACCTAACAACTACTTCATGGCCAAAGTTCAGTGGCACGCTCTGCAGCAGAGGTTGGAGAGGGACACAAACTTGAGAAACCGCTATGAGGAAACAATCAAAAAGATTTTAAAAAACTACATCACAACTGCAGACCCCAGTTGCAGACACTCTCTCTGGTACCTTCACCATCACCCAATGATCAACAAACAGAAACCAGACAAAATCCGCAGAGTCACAAACGCTGCTTCGAAATATAAGGGAATCTCACTCAATGATGCATTGCTGACAGGGCCGGATCTACTCTACAACCTGCATGACCTTCTTCTCCGCTTCAGACAGTACTCAGTGGCAATCACAGCGGACATCGAGGCAATGTTCATGCAGATTGGCATCCAACCAAAAGACCAGGACTATCTCCGTTTTCTCTGGACTATCTACGTTTTATCTTCAAATACAATCGACTCATTTTTGGAGCCACATGCTCACCTTCTTGTGCAATTTTTGTTCTACAGAAGTGTGCAAATGACCACAAACAAGAACATCCAGAGGCCTACACATCAATCATGCAGCAGTTCTACATGGATGATTTCATGCAAACCTACCCTTCTGAAGAGCAGGCCCGCAGAAGTGCAGAGGAGATAAAAACTTTTACATACAGGAGGATTCAATCTGACGAAGTTCTTGAGCAACAGACCACCCGCATTAGGAAACATACTGGAGGAAGACAAGGCGGAAATGAAAGCCCAAAGAATCCTTGGTCATACATGCGACCCCAAAACTGACAAGTTGATGTTTGCAAAACCGAAGCTTCTCCACACAGGACAACAGATGACTCAAAGAAAGGTGCTTTCAATGGCAGCTTCTCTGTTCGATCCAGTTGGACTGATTTCACCCTTTGCCATCAGAATTAGATGCATTCTCCAAAGAATCATTAAAGAGGGAAGAAATTGGGATCAACGTGTGTCAGAATGCTACCAACAGGAACTACAGGAGTGGATGGATGAGTTCGAGAGCATGACATTAATCGAACTTCCTAGATGCTTGATTCCCAGCACCAATGGAACCCATCAACTTCACACGTTCACTGATGCCTCAATGAGTGCAATTGCTGCCATAGTTTATGTGAGGACAACCAACGCCGAGGGATCTTCCACATCCCGATATGTGATCAGTAAAACAAAAGTGGCACCGATCAAGCAGCTGAGCATTCCAAAACTGGAATTGGAAGCAGCAACAATTGGAGCAGAGCTAGCTGGGTGCTGTGAGAGCGAGATGACAACTACCATAAGTTCAAAACACTTTTGGATAGACAGAACCGCTACACTTGGTTGGATCCAATCCAAGCAGAGACAGAAGATGTACATTGCCAACAGATTGACCAAAACTCAGGAGAATTCCAACCCCGACAATTGGAGACACATCCCTTGGAAAGATGAATCCCGCTGACCACGGCACACGAGGCCTCACCCCATCAGACATACCAAAGCTGTGGCTTCAACCACCGGACTTTCTGAGCAAACCTAAAGACTCCTGGAATTTTGCCGACGACAGTGATCCCCACGTATGCGCTACTCAAGCGACACAACTTCAGACGCCGGTCATTGAGGTTGAAAAATTTTCAACATGGAGTCGACTGCTCAACTCTACTAGAATGGTGTTCCAGGCGATAAGACGCTTCAGGGCAAAAGTGACTAGAAGACAAAACGAAGCACCTGAGACATCCAACACTAACATTTTTGCATCAGATGAGAACAGGGCAAGGAACTACCTCATCAAAATGTCCCAAAACGAGTTGTTCTCAGGAACAATTTCTGCACTGTTGAAGGGAGACAATCTTGAGAAAGGAGACAAGCTGATGCCCTTCACACCTTTTCTAGATGAAGACGGACTCTTGAGGGTAGGAGGAAGACTCAACAAGGCACCTCTAACCTACAGCGCGAAACATCCGCTTGTTCTCCATAGCAGGAGAAAAATTGCAAGGTTGTTGATTGAAAAGGCGCACCATGACTATGGCCATCAGGGCGTGGAACATGTGAAGGCTCGCCTGCAACAGACTTTCTTGATGATTGGATTGAGAAAAGTGCTGCGAAGTCTGGGGAAATACTGTTTCATTTGCAGACGATGGAGGGCGGACAATGTGAGACCGATCTTCCTGAATTCAGATTTCCAGATGCAAACAAGCAGTACCCTTTCGTCAACACAGGAATGGACATGTTTGGACCTTTCTACATTGAGGACAAGAGAGAGGGCACCCAGATGCAGTACGTCTGCTTGTTTACATGCCTGGTCACCAGAGCTGTCCACCTAGAAGTATGCCATAACCTATCAACTGATTGTCTTCTCATGACAATCCGCAGATTTGTCTCATGACGTGGATACCTTGACCTCATTGTGAGTGACAATGGCAAAAACTTCATTGGAGCCAACCAAGCAATAAAGTTAAAGTTCCAGAGAAGCTACAAGCCAGACAATGAGTACATCAGACTGCAATTGGCTCAAGAGAAAATTCAGTGGACTTTCAACCCTCCATTGGCACCACACTTCGGAGGAGTCTGGGAGAGGATGATACAGACCGCGAAGAGGAGTCTGCTAATAGTGCTGGGCAGTCGGAAATTAACACTCTCAGTTTTCCAGACAGTTGTGGTAGAGGAGGAGGCAATTTTGAACTCCAGATCATTAACTCATGTGGGCTGCAGCATCTCAGATGAGGGACCCCTTACTCCGAATCACTTCCTCCTTCGCAGACCTCACATGTGTCTGAAACCTCTTGTGAACAGCAACCAGTGGTTCTCCACTAAGGACTTCAAGTTGACGCGGACGCTTCTTGATCACTACTGGAATAGGTTGCTGAAGGAATATGTTCCTGAGCTCAACAAAAGAGTGAAGTGGCAAAAATCAAATGAGGAGCTGGATGAAGGTGACATTGTGTGGGTACTCAAGGACTTCACACCCAGAGGCATCTGGCCTCTCGGGAGGATTATGAGAGCACACAGAGGTTCAGACGGAATAGCCAGGAGCTTCGACATCCAGACGGCTACAGGAATGGTACAAAGACAAGCAGTAACCCTAAGCTGTGTGTTCCCACAATTGTCAGGTGCGCCGGAGGATCACTGAAACAAGTTCATCGAAACACTCACACACACACACACAAAACTCAATATCGGAGTGAAAACTTTTTTGCTTTATTGTGTTTACATTTTCATATCAAATGCTTGCTTTTGTTGCCGGGAGTGTAAAGGAACCAAGTTCCTTTATATTTTATCTCCCCCCACACCCTCATTTTCCTCCCTCACCTACACTTTCGCACTCCAAACCCTTTCATTTCATGATTTTTCATTCCCCCAACCTATTTCCGTTGAAGCTTTTTATATGTTGATTTTATTGAAGAAGTCGGAAGTGGTTGACGTTCACTTTCAATATTATTTATAGTAAGGCATTTCCCGTTTTTGACCATAACTTGTGTGCCAATGGCGCGAATTATGATGTATTTATAGAGCTTGATTTGCTACCTTGGTTGCGACTTTCAGAAATACAAATATAAATGAAAAGTTGCCTTGTTATGCAAGACTTAGGCCGAAGAGCATAAACAACAGACCTGTTGTTTATGCTCTTCGGCCTAAGTCTTGCATACCAAGGCAACTTTTCATTAATATTTGTATTTCTGAAATAAATACAACTCTCAAAAAGAGTTTAAACACAATTAAAGTATTTTAAATTTTTTATGATATGGGAACAGTAACAAATGATATAATTAAAATTATCTCTTCAAAGCTTTCAATTTTAAAAAAGTGTTTGTTTTTTTTGCAGGGAGATGATTTTTCCTCTGAAGATGTTTTTGGAACAAGTGATGAAGAAGAGACGGAACCAGAGGTGGAATTGCAGATGGATTTGCCAGCCTCTAGTTCTGATGAGTTCAGATTAGAAGAGACAGGAGGGAGTGATGATGTTCTGTCAACACACAAAGACGATGAGTTAGTAATGCATTTGATTAAAGGCATGAAAAGAAAATAATTTCACACGATGAAGGGGAAATAGAATCTAAATCGGGTTATTTTTCTGCTTGAAGTCTAATTTTTCTGCTTACAGTTCACTCTTCACAACTATAATGGGTATATTGGTTCTTTAATGTTTTCATTAAGAGGGAATCGTCATAGGTTGGTAATGTAATTGTTAGGGGGTAAAGACGACCCACTTTTGTTCTACTCTGCTGGGAAAGTAGAAACAGCTAAAAAAAATCTTCAATATTTGTTGTCTAAATATGATTCCGTGGACCTGATCATATGGAGTGACCACGTTCTAGTGAGGAGATATTTGGGGTCACAAAAGCAAAGGCAAAGGTTGTAGCAGAAAAGGTATAACTTACCGAGTAATACGGGAGTTATGACTAATTTCTTACAAAAATATCCGATTGAGATCTCTGCATTGAAATGCATCTTCTTATCAGATCTGATCATACAAAAACCTGATGTTACATGTTAAGAATTTCTTGCCAGATCGTGGACGATCCAAAATCCAGAATCACTGGGGTATGCTTTGTGTTACAGCTTCAATAGTGTTCTGGTGATGCAATTGTTCAACTTGATCGGTCGGCTGACGGAGGAAATGAAACAGCTGGAAAGCGACTGTGTAAAAATGAGGGCAGAATTGGCAGAACTCAAACAGAAGTCTGAGGAACAAATGAGCAGTCATCACAGTGTGACGTCATCAACTGATGACCGCAATCTGCATTTGTGTCAGAAGTGCAGTGCTCCTATTCAAGTTGCTGTGAGCTCTGACCATCAGAGAAATCATAGAGCAGCAGGATTGAGGGATCAGCACGCTGAAATGAAGTGGATTGAGTCGAAGTTGACAACAGTAAGTTTTCAATTCCTGTTTTCAAGTCGAAGTTTTTACAATTAAAAGTATTTGAATTTCATTAGGGCACTGTCTTTTTAAGACTCTAAGAGGAAGAGAAGTGTCTTTTGAATAAGTGCAGTCAGACTCTCCACGGCTATTATTTAGGCGTTCTCCTTTTTTTACGTTGATAAATTTGAAAAGTAGCTCTGCAGGAATAGTAGTCGATTTGGTTGGAGTGAATGCTTTTGAACTCAGGATGCTGAATACTTGCCACAAATCGATGCTTTGAACGTGACCTAGTGTGATTTTTATCTTCAAAAAGACACAAATTGTCAGTTGGAAAAGACACCACGCGACAAAGCACCACGTTGCCTTTTGGTGTTCTCTTGGGTAGGAAAAGATAGCTTGCATTAAACTAATATTTATTTGTGACCAAAAGATCTCTGCCCTAAAAACAATTTAAAGATAGCCGCCAAGCGAAATATGAGGCCATTATTTACGTTTTTTAATTTAAATAATTTGAATTTTATTAGGGCGCTGTCTTTTTACGACTTGAAAAGGAGTGTTCGAGAATAGTCTTTTTAAAAGTCGCAGTCAGGCTCTCAACGGCTAGTATCTAGAGTGTTCTCCTTCTTTACAATTCAGAAGAAATTGAATTGTATTGTGACGATGTCTTTTTATAAGATCTGTTGGCACGGTTTTCATGATATTTGAAGTTAAATTAAAGTGATGATTTTGGTCATGCCGAAACAGGAAGTCGAGCGAAAAGCGAGTGTTTTTTCGATTCACAATCTTTTCAAGGTCAAACCTATATCTAGCCTTTTCTTTAGTCAATAAAAATCTTTGAACTGTGAGTCAGGACTTCTATGTAGGTCGTCCTGCTGTTTTTCTAAATTCGCGTTACCTCTTATCACATCTTTTTAATAGAAGCACAGCGATAGTCTGGGCTATTATTGACCTTCTTTTGGTTTTTTTACGACTCGAAGAGGAGTATTGGTTTTCTCTCGGTCTTTTTTTTACAGGAAGTAGTATTTGTTCAGGTGGCGTTTTGACCTAAAAGCGAAATCGAGTAAAATTGCCATGTGAACATATTTTCTGTGAGCGAAAGAAGTTTTTTGTTCATGCGCTACGTTCAGTGAATGACTTTTCGACTTTGAAAAGAGTTTTTGAGAGATTTTCGCATATAGATGACAGTTTTTAGCCGTTTTTTCGTCCATATGGCCCAATTTTTTTTTAATTGTAACTTGGTTTCTTGTAGAAGTAAATTTCGATCGATACCGCTTGAAAATGAAACCATCTGAAATCGATGCCACAATGTTTTCGTGATCTTGATAATGCGAAAGTGCAAAATTGACCCTTTTTTGTCAATTTTTGTTTTTTTTTTCATTAATTGCTCCATTTTTGGCTTTTAATGCGGACTTTATTTTACCAAAGTAGTACATATGTCAACGTCTTTTTGATAATTCCTGATTTGGATTCCTCTTTTGGACGTGAGGTGTTTTTGTTTTATAAAATTGTACACATACTAATCCAATTTTTGCGGTTTTTGTCAAATTTTTCAATTTTTTTGTTTGTATTTTGAGTTTATTAGCCATTAAAATTCTTTTTGTGCTCCATCGTTAGTTTTGGCTTCGTTTTGATGCTAATTGAATTGTTTTTGGCCACAAATCTTTAAAAATCACTGAAAATTTTTACCATTTTTTTTGCCAATTGTTCTACTGTTTTGCAATTGCGCTCTTTTCACTTCTTACTGAGACAGGAGGATGGCTATGTAGTATTTTTAAACCTTGATTGCTTATTAACAAACAAAACCATATTTACAATCTTTTTCATTTTGAATTTTAATTAGGTTGTCCGATTTTGTTTTGATTTTTGAGAAATTGCGAATTATTTTTAAATGCACGAGGAATGTAATCTTTATCATAATGTATGTGTTCTCCCTATTCTAGCATGTTACCTTCGACCATTTTCCTATGAATTCTAGTTGATGAGTTATTTAAAGCTGAAAATAATTGATTTGAACTAATTTGTCGTTTTCTTTGATTCCAACTAATATTTTTGTCATTTTCCTTTGAAGTTTTTTTTGCAGTTGATTTTATTCAATGTAATATATTACTGAGATTTTGCTATATTCACTTTTACAAATTATGAAGAACTGTTTTACGAATATTCTTAGGACTTGGTTTTGGTAAAATACGAATTTTTTGCGTCTGAATGTTGTTCTGTCTCTAGTTTTTTTCATGATTAATTTCGATTTGATTTATTTTTTTGGTCGTTGTTTAGTTTTACTGCGTTCATTCTGATATAAAGCAACAACTATTGTTTACAGTTAAAGCGACAAAGTTTGTTTACTTACCAATTGATTTCTGTTTTATATTGTAATAAAGTGTTTCGATTGAAATTACGAAAATTGAAAAATTTTGTAACAACTTTTGCCATTTTCTTGCAGTATTCAACTTTTTCTTATCAATATAAATTTTGGGAGCCTAATATGGCTTGATTTCTGATGCTCGCGTACTTTGATGTTTTCAACTGCGTAAAAAGAATTGGTTTGTTTTATATGCAGGAGGAATGTAATTTTTAGTTTAGTTGGTTTTTTTCTTCATTTTTTGACAGAATTTTTGTTGTTATTTGTAGTCATTTTATTATAGAGTTTATTTGAAAGGTAATTCTTTCATGAAGACGACTCTTCGGGTCGTTTCCGGAATTCTTCCGGCTATGTTTTTTATTTCGTCGTCATGATTTTTGTTAAGACACTATGACGTCGCAGCCACTTTTTGTTCGCAGCACAATGACGTCGCAGCACAAAGCAATTCAAATTAAATTTTCATTTCTCGTTATTAGTTTTTTTGTTCACATGCGGCATTGTGACAATCATTTTCTGTTTTTTTTATTTTTTTATCTGATTTTTTTTAAAATGGTTTTCTCAATTCACTAATTGTCCATTTTAGGTCTAGTTTTACTGTTTAGTCAATGAAAATTCTTTGAATTGTACGTCAGGACTTGTCCATGCAATTTCAACTGAAGTGCGTTAGTGACGTCATTTTTCGCTTTTAGTGGAGCGAGTTTTTTTGTTCATTGGCATTATTAAATTTTTGGTCACACTTGACTTACCTCACTCTCAAAAATGACTTCCTCACTTTGAAATTGACTTTTATTTACTTTATTTCAAAGAGATAAGGTCAATTGGGTGTGTGTCACTCTAAATGAAGGTTATTTGAGAGCAGCTAATAGAGGCAGCAATAACTTATACAGATTTTAAATCAAAATATTACATATCAGCTTTCAATGAAATGACGAATTTTTTTTGGTCTGTCTTTTTTACTGTTTTTTTTTGAGACTGCAGATCTACGAAGCTGTTGCGGTTATTTTCTGGCAATCTGCCAGCTATGTTTACCTCTTTCTGTTTCAGCTGAATACATTTTATGTTCTTCTACTCATTGAGTCACGCAATCTATTGATTACGGAACAGCAAAATCAAAAGAGACGGGATAAACCAAAAGCCCTGTAGTTAATCCATAGGACAATAGGTTATCAAAGGTCATTGGAGGGAATACTAGTTGGCATTATTATTAAGCTCAATAGCGTTCAGTTTAGAAGCTGAATTAATCGCTCTCTTCTTTTTTTCACGTTTCAAACCAGATGTGCGTCGAGCGAATCAACGGTGGCTTAATTTTATTGGAGTTAATGTTGAAACAGGAAATGAAACCCGTCAAAAATTCTTGAGCGGTTTGGGTGTTGAACAAAGAGTGGAGTGTTTCAAGTGTTTTTTTCTAATTTTTTTAAATTAGAGATTTGATTAATAACCGCCTCAGCTTTTCAATCGGCTATTATAACGCTATAATGTTTTTTTAACTTCGTCGAATAAAACTTTTCGCTTTACTTTAGTTCACAGCTTGTTCAACATTTTGCGTGATATCTTCTTGACGTCTCTAGTCTAGTTTTATCTTGTCTCATTCTGCGGCAGAGGTTTTTTACAGAAGTTGCTCAGCAAAGCAATTCAAAAAGAATAGTCAGTATGAAAAAACGAAAAAAGAAATGGAAACATGATAAACCCAAAAGCCCAATTTTAGATGCCCGTTACTCAAACACTGTTCTTAGTTACCATCTCTACTGCATATTGGCATTGATACTAGCCCATGTGTCGTCTCACTACGAAACAGGAGTATGTTTAGCTCCAAAGTGACATCAAATTAGTTTGCACTTTAAAATTGTTTGTGTACAAAATATTTTTTTTTGTTTTTTTTCTCTTTCAATCACAATCGTGGTTATGGGAATCAACGGTGGCTTTTCTCCGGCAATCTGGCGGTTATGTTTGACATTCTATTGATTTCAGGGTCGTTTTGAAAGTGGTTTGAAGATTTGTGGTAGTTTATATGAGTTTTATGCTAATCTGTACGAGTTTCGCCTAAAATGCATGTTTCGCTTATTGATTTATTTTACTGCCTTCATTAAGGTTAAAAAGGTTTTTTACTCACGGAGTTTTCAGATGTCAGTTGAAAACAGTTTTGTTTTGATGAAAGATTTATTGTTGTGAAATATGACAAAATAAGTGTTGCGGCTGCTCAAGAATCTCAGCGGAACCCAACTTCGCGGCCTGGTTCTCGAGTTTTACGCCGGCCTGGTTCTTCACTCGGTTGCTATCGACTAACACTCGCGTAGTAACTATTAGTCGCTCAGTTGTAATAAAGGACTGTAACTTTAATTTTTTGTGATTGAAGTTAAGAAAATCCTTGGTGATAATCTATATCCAATCTCGTGCTGAAGTTTGTAAGGCTTCAGCCCAAAGCTAGTACTCTTGCTAACTTCTTGTTAAGAAAGCTCAACTAACTTATAACGCTCGAGATCTTAAGATCTAGCAAAACTTAGCGCAAAAGACTAAAGTTGATGAAGAATCAAATTATAGTCAATCTGAGAGCCAACTGCTCCTTATGACAGTTTCTAATGGTTCTAAATACAATATGGTTACACTATTCAGACAATTGGGTTAAAGTAAATAATCCGCTAAATATTATTTATAACATCATTGTCACTGATCTCTGATTGGTTAATCGAATAAAGTGATTTAAGTCAATGTTTACATAGTAAATGTCAAATTACCGCACTATTTGCTTTTGTTGACATAAGCACTGATGATACATACGTAACTCTAAATGCCTCAAATGCATGACAAATGACCTTTAATAAACACTTAAGGGATCATAGAATTAACAATTTAGCAAAATTAAAAATAAATGACAAAATATCCAAAAATGCACTTTTTGCACCATATAAGTGCTGATAGCATCACTTGTAGGTATGATGCAAGGATGTTCGTTGGGTCCATGGATAGCTTAGGGGTTAGCCTAACCGTGTGCTAAAACCTTGGGTTGCTCAGGTTTTCCCTTCCCAAAATCGGGGGGTTGGACAAATTTTCGGTCCCAACTTGTAAAAATTTTCAGTTTTGACCTTTTTTGAGTTTTGGCAAAATTTCAAGTTTCTGAGTTTTGATTTCATTTCTGTTGGTCTGATGGCTCATGCTTCTGTTCACTAGTGGCGCCAACATCGCCGGCCCTGTTTTCGATCTCGGAAACACCATCGTAGAAGACTGGCGCCAATTTCACCACCGGCCTGTTAAATTCGCCATGTGCCATCTTGACTCTCGCTGATCGTACGACTCCATCGTTGCCTTTGAAGACTTGGATGACTCGTCCCATCTTGTACTCACATCGTTTCACTGACTCGTCTACCATCCAAACAAGTTCTCCTTCTTTCAGGTTTCTCACATGTTCCTTTGACCACTTTGACCTCTGATTCCATTGTGGAAGATATTCACGAGTCCATCTCTTCCAGATCATGTCCGCATATGCTTGAGCCGTTTTGAATGATTTTCTGAGATCATGGTAGCGTTCACTGGATGGCATAAATGGTGCACTTGCGTTTTCTCGTCCTAGCAGGAAGTGATTGGGTGTAAGAGCTGTCAAATCCTCTGGATCGTCACTTACTGCTGTCAGGGGTCTTGCGTTGAGAGTTTGCTCCACAAGACACCTCGTTGCACTGAGTACCTCGTCTGTGAGGCTTCGGTTGTCCAAGATTGCAATCATCACTTTCTTGCAACTTTGAACCAGTCTTTCCCAGATTCCACCAAAGTGTGGCGCTCCAGGAGGGTTGAATTTCCAAACTATCTTTTTCTGAGCTAAGTCACTTTCAATCTTAGCTTTGTCCCATTCGTCCATGAATGCTTTGAGTTCCTTGGCTGCTCCAACGAAGTTCGTGCCGTTGTCGCTGATGATGGTACTTGGGTAGCCACGTCGTGCGATGAATCTTGTCACTGCCGCTAGACATGACTCGGTGTCCAATGACTGTGCAACTTCGATGTGTACTGCTCTGGTTGTCAGACAAGTGAAGAGGCAGCACCATCTCTTCAATGTACGTCGTAGGAACTTCACTTCTATGGGTCCGAAGTAGTCGACTCCGGTATGGGTGAATGGGAAAACATGTTCATCAAGTCGTTCTCGTGGTAGGTCCGCCATCGGTGGGTGGATTGGGTTGGCGTTCCTGTGTCTGCATTTGATGCATCTGGACTTGATTTTTCGTAACGCATTTCGTATTCCAATGATCCAGTATTCTTGTTGGAGCATGTTTCTCACGTATTCTGTGCCTTCGTGTAGGTTGTCACGATGAGCTCTCTCCAACAGAAGTTGTACTACTGGATGCTTTGCTGTCAACAGTATTGGATGTTTTGCATTGTAATCGAGGTTTGAATGCTTCAGTCGACCTTTCACTCGAATTGTTCCATCTTCCTCTATGAAGGGTGACAATTTGGCGATGTTCAATGTTTTTGAGATTTCCTTGCTGTTTGTTATCGACTTCGAAACATTCGGGAAGCTTTCGGCTTGAACAAATCGCAACAGAATTTGTTCTGCTCCATGGATCTCCTCAGCTTTGAGAAGTCCCTTCTGCTTCGTCTTGAACCTCATGCAGTAGGCAATAAAGTTTCTGATTCTATTGAAGCTGCTGTATCGGTCCCAAACAAATGGTTGATGTAGTTTAGTTTCTGCGGCTACAGTACTTGTAGCTTGCTCAGCTTCAATTTTGTTCGCTTGGCACCACGGCTTTGGCCATTTTTCTTCATCTGTGTGGAGCCATGCCGGCCCGTTTAACCACACGGATTCCTTGAGGCCTTCGATAGACATTCCTCTAGTGCCGATGTCCGCAGGGTTCTCGATGCCTTTGACATGTCTCCATTGATCCATGGAAGAGCTCTCCAGTATTTCAGCTGCTCTGTTTGCAACAAACACTTGTTGCTTCTTGTGAGCTGATTGTAGCCACTGTAACACCGTTGATGAATCAGTCCAATGATAGACTTTGTCGATTTTCACGTCATGTTCTCTCAGTATCTGTCTCTTTAGACGAACTCCGTAAACGGCGGCTTGAAGTTCTAACTTCGGAATCGTCGTGTGTCTGATAGGTGCTACACGGCATTTTCCAATTACATAGGTTAGTTTTAACGTTGCTTCATCTTGCAGGTATGCCACTATGCACATCGCTTCTTCTGATGCATCTGTGAAGATGTGGAGTCTCAAGTTTGTACATCCGTTTTCGAAATAAAGTCGATTTATTGACATCGTCCTTATTTCTATCAATTCAGAACACCAATCACTGAACAGTTTTGAGTGTTCTGCTGACAATTCTTTGTCCCATGCTTGTCCCATTGCTGCCCAAATGCTTTTGAGCAGAAACCGCATTCGTATCGAGTTATTTTTGCTGGAACCTCTTGCTCAGTTCCACGACAGACAATGAGACTATCTGTTTCCACATTCCAGTTTAGTCCAAGTCTTGATGATGATTGAGGTTCAGCTTCGAAAGTTTTCACAACTTTCGTTGATCTGTCTGTCTCTGGGATCTGTGACTTGACCTCTTCGTCACTTGCTATCCATTTCGTCAGTTTGAATCCACCTTTGCTGAGTACGTCTCTGACTTTCTGGTAGATTTGGATTGCTTCTTGGGGGGTACTGACTGACTTAAGGAAGTCGTCCATGTAGAAGTTGCGTTGAACCGTTCTGACGAGATTTTCGTCGTTGTTCGCGTTATCTTTCGCCACTTGATGCAAAGCGTAGTTTGCACAAGTTGGCGAGCTCTTCGCCCCAAAAACGTGTCGTGTATACTCGTAAACTTCTATTCTCTGTTCTGGATTGTCTCTCCAGAGAAAACGTAGGCATCGGCTGTCAGCGCTTGGGACACCAATTTGAAGAAACATCGCTTCTATGTCGGCTGATAGCGCTATTTGATGTTCTCGGAATCGAAAAATTATTCCGACCAGACTCTGTAGAAGGTCTGGTTCAGATAGAAGTTTGTCGTTGAGTGCCACACCTTGATACTGGGCTGCCGCATTGCAAACTCTTCTGACTTTCTCCGGTTTATGCGGGTTGATGACGGGGTGATGTGGCAAATACCATTGCAGTTCGTCTCTGGTTTCGTTCAGTTCAGTTTGATCGACTTTGCGAACGTAACCAGCTTTGACATCGGTGTCAATTGTTTCCTGATAGCGTTGTCGTAACGTATCATCCTTCTGTAGGCGTCGTTCTAGGGACTTGAGTTGCCCCATTGCAGAGTAGAAGTTGTTCGGCAACTTCACTTCGTCCTCTCGCCACAGAAGTCCAACTTCGTATCTTTCACCCGTGAATCGCGTTGTTTGTTCCAACGTCTTGATTGCGCGTTGTTCGTCTTTTGACTGGCCTGTGACATCGCAGTTGGAGGCGTAGGATTCGATGTCCCACCACTTACTCAACTGGCTTGCTAGTTTGTCCTCTGACACTGAGGTTGCTGTAGTAGCAAGGGTTGCTGCCTGTTTTGCTGGTAGGGGACCACTTAAGGCCCATTCTATTTTCGATTTCACTGCCCACGGTGCAGCCTTGTCATCGGACCTCTTAAACTCTAATGGGTGATGGATGTCATAGCAGTCTTGTCCAAGAATGACTTGAACTTCATTAAGATTGTAGCTCTGATTCGGCAAGTTCTTCAAATGTGGGTAGCGGTCTTTCAATTCCTGCAGATCCACCATCTGGTCACCCAACTTCAGTTTCTCGTGCACATAAAACTGCACTGTTGTCAGTGGTCGTGACTTCTCGTGTGCTGAAACAGCTATCGGCACTATTTCAGTCTTGACGTATTCCGATCCGTGGATTCCTGCTACTGACAAGGACGCCTTTCTTCCTTGCAGCTGCAGTGTTGATACGATTGACTTGTCCACGAATGAGATTGAAGATCCTGTATCACACATCGCTAGCACGCTCAGGCTGTGGTTCCCATTTACGAGCCTAATTCGCACTACAGGTAGCCCTCCTTGTATGATGTTAGTCGCTAATGCTGTTGTAGCGTCTGAGACACTCGTTGTAGCCTCCTTCTTTGAGAAGTCACTGTGCAAAAGTTTGTTGTGTCGTCGTCCACAATTGGGCACACTGCAAGTTTTACTTCTGCAGTCCCTTGATCGATGACCAGGTCTCAGACAATTGAAACACAGTCTGAGCTTCTGAACTTGCTCCCGTCGTTCATTCAGTTTCATTGATTTGAATTTCTCACAATTCCAGATCGCGTGCTGTCCATCTTTGAATGGACATTCTGAATTCTTTGGTTTTGTAGAATCTTCAGCATTTGATGCCAATGTACTTGTTTTCGGTTTTTCCCGACTTTGAAACTTAGAGCTTGTCTGAGCTAACAAGTCCTCATGTATGAAAGCTGTTGATTCTAACCAGTCTTTGAAGACAATCAAGTTTGCTGCCAGTAGTTGGTGATCCTGTAGGTGACGTAGCCACTGCTCTTTGAGCTGAAGGGAAAGTTTTCTTGTTGCTGAACTCAGAACTCCTT
This sequence comes from Convolutriloba macropyga, assembly GCF_964194025.1. Taxonomy (NCBI): domain Eukaryota; kingdom Metazoa; phylum Xenacoelomorpha; order Acoela; family Convolutidae; genus Convolutriloba; species Convolutriloba macropyga. The sequence goes on along the minus strand of NC_134482.1, from coordinate 519,255 downwards.
CTGATTCCAGGTCAGGTTGAAACCCAAGCCTTGTCAAAACGTTTACTGTGTTTGTGACTACGTTTGCAAATCAAACAATGCTACTGGAGTCATCGTGTCTGACTGGTGGATGAGTGTATATCTTCTTAAGTTGAGCTTCGACTATGACTCTCGGTCTGCCAAACTTCTTGCAGAGAACATCCCAGGCTTGATAATATGACTGTGAGCTGAAGCCCAATCCCGATATTGCTGCTTTCGCTTGACCCGTGAGGCTGGTCTTCAGATACTGCATCTTCTCAGTATCACTTAGCTTCTTCTGATGAACAATTACATCGAAGAGTTCACACCACTCAGGCCACTCTAGAGGATCTCCTGAAAACTCTGTTAACTTCAGTTTTGGTAATCCTCTTGAGCCATCACTTGGCATCTGATATATAACTTGTGGTGTGGGTTGGCTCAACGTCGTTTGATTACGATTCTCCATCGATCTGTCGCGGGAGTTGTGTTTGGGACTTTGACTTCTCTGCTTGTTTTTCACTGTTGACGTTCCTTGCTGTTGAAACGTCGTCCTGGACAAATGCACTGGCGGATCTGCCACCCTAATTGATGTAGGGATTTCTGATCTCTTTAGAAAGCTTGGTTCCTGTCGTGGGGCTGAGAAGATTCCTACACCCGGTTGGAACAGCGGGGTAGTTTTCGGGTAAGCACTGAACCTTTTGTCAGTTCTGTCCTGTGTGACATTCTTAGGAGGGTCGACCACAACGTTTGGTGATAGTGGCCGGCTAGGATCGGACTGCTCGGCTACGGATTTGAGCCAGTCCTGCGATATTGCTGGCTTTCGTCTGGATCTCACACTTTCGATATCACCTGCTTCTGATCCAGATGCTCTTGAGCTTCCCTTAGTCAGTTCCAGTTTTAGAACTCTTTCTTCCTCATCAGCCTCGGCCTTCTTCCTCTCATTTTCAAGCTCTCGCTCATGCTGCCGCAAGCGCAATTCGTCTTCTTGTTGTGTCAGTTGTAAACGCAACTCTTCCTCTTGTTGTTGTTGCTGGTGCTGTAATTGTAAGCGTAATTCTTCTTGCCGTCGACGCAATTCTATTTCCTCACGTTCCTTCTCTAGCTGACTTTGACGCTCTCGCAGCCGTTGATCGGCTTCTTTCTTTGCTCTCATGTTTTCGAGTTCTAAGTTCTCAATCTCGCGCCTCCTTGATGAACGTGAGTTGGCAATACTGGGTTCTTTTTTGCTTCGGTGCGTTCCAGAATGCCTAGAGGTTACTTCAACGTTCTCTTCGACATTTTCTGTCACTCCGTTTCCTGTATCAATTACAGTCTCGTTTGGGCCCTTATCACCTGCCGATGTAGATGACACCAACGATGTTTGATTTCCACTCTCTACGGTTTGCTGGTACTTTTTAAGTAGATCTGTAAGTTTGGCCATTTCGATATGAGTTGACATGCGCTTTTGCTCTGGTTTGACAAGTCGGATCACGTCTTTCCAATTAATGACTTTAGCACGATACTCTTCAATTTCTTTGAGTCCTGGTACCTTCTCGATGAGCCATTGCAGTACCGTTTTCCTTTCGCCCAATTTTCGCTCAGTGTCGGCATCGAAACTCTCTAAGTACTTTGGCTTCAGGAGTTGTCTCTGTTGCTGTCTGTTTTCTTTCAGCTCATCATATGTCTCAAAGAAGCATCGATACACTCTTTCAGCTGTCACTGTTTTATTCTGGGCTAGTTGTGCTTTTACGGCAGTGTCATGCCGGTCAAAGGTTTCCAGCAATTCGGTTTGCTCCTTTTCTAGCTTCTTGAGTTGGCCTGACATCTTGTAGTCAGTCGTTTTCCAATGTCTATCGGGGCTCTTTCCAGCCATCGTAAGGATTTCGTTATGGTCCACCAAAATCGAATCGATTCGTCTCTGTTCGTGTCACTGCTGTCTGGATCACTGTTATCCAGATTACTGCTCTCCGGGTCACTGTTGTCCGGGTATCTGTTCGTGTTGTCGTTGTTGTCCGGGTCCGCGGACCAAATGTTGCGGCTGCTCAAGAATCTCAGCGGAACCCAACTTCGCGGCCTGGTTCTCGAGTTTTACGCCGACCTGGTTCTTCACTCGGTTGCTATTGACTAACACTCGCGTAGTAACTATTAGTCGCTCAGTTGTAATAAAGGACTGTAACTTTAATTTTTTGTGATTGAAGTTAAGAAAATCCTTAATGATAATCTATATCCAATCTCGTGCTGAAGTTTGTAAGGCTTCAGCCCAAAGCTAGTACTGTTGCTAACTTCTTGTTAAGAAAGCTCAACTAACTTATAACGCTCGAGATCTTAAGATCTAGCAAAACTTAGCGCAAAAGACTAAAGTTGATGAAGAATCAAATTATAGTCAATCTGAGAGCCAACTGCTCCTTATGACAGTTTCTAATGGTTCTAAATACAATATGGTTACACTATTCAGACAATTGGGTTAAAGTAAATAATCCGCTAAATATCAGTCATAACATCATTGTCACTGATCTCTGATTGGTTAATCGAATAAAGTGATTTAAGTCAATGTTTACATAGTAAATGTCAAATTACCGCACTATTTGCTTTTGTTGACATAAGCACTGATGGTACATACGTAACTCTAAATGCCTCAAATGTATGACAAATGACCTTTAATAAACACTTAAGGGATCATAGATTTAACAATTTAGCAAAATTAACAATAAATGACAAAATATCCAAAAATGCACTTTTTGCACCATATAAGTGCTAATAGCATCACTTGTAGGTATGATGCAAGGATGTTCGTTGGGTCCATGGATAGCTTAGGGGTTACCCTAACCGTGTGCTAAAACCTTGGGTTGCTCAGGTTTTCCCTTCCCAAAATCGGGGGGGGGGGGTGGACAAATTTTCGGTCCCAACTTGTAAAAATTTTCAGTTTTGACCTTTTTTGAGTTTTGGCAAAATTTCAAGTTTCTGAGTTTTGATTTCAATTCTGTTGGTCTGATGGCTCATGCTTCTGCTCACTAGTGGCGCCAACAATAAGACATAAGTGAAGAGAAAAAGCGAGTAGTTTTTCGGCATGAATTGTTTTCGCTCTAAAGTAGAGTAAGAAGACGGTGTTTGAACAAAAATTCGCTTTCTTGCAAGTGGTTTTTGGTTTGCATGTGGCAATCACTTTGAATTTTAAATTTTTTTTGTCTATTGTTTTTCTGAATCGTTTTGAGTCAACTCTAGGTCTTGTGCAATTCTAAGTCTGGTCAATGAAAATTCTTTGAAATGTAATTGGGCTCTCAAGTAGAATTCTAGAACTGTATTTGTCTCACTTTGTTTTTATTTCGTCAAGATTTTGGTTCGACATTATGAGGTGGTGATCACTTCAGATCTGCTTTTTGTTCGGTCATTCCCTAAATATCATCTGAGTTGCTTGCTTGGCGTCATTTTCACTCTTGGTGGAGCTAGTTTTTTGTTCAATTGCTGGTGAAGTTGTCACACATGACTGACTTTCAAAAATGACTTTCCTCACTTTCAAAATTACTTTTCTTCAAGAAGATAAGCTCAACCGCTCTTCTTGAAGGTTATTTGAGAGCAGCTAATAGAGGCAGCAATAACTTATACAGATTTTAAATCAAAATATTGCATATCAGCTTTCAATGAAATGACGAATTTTTTTGGTCTGTCTTTTTTACTGTTTTTTTTTTGAGACTGCAGATCTACGAAGCTGTTGCGGTTATTTTCTGGCAATCTGCCAGCTATGTTTACCTCTTTTTGTTTCAGCTGAATTCATTTCATGTTCTTCTACTCATTGAGTCACGCAATCTATTGATTACGGAACAGCAAAATCAAAAGAGACGGGATAAACCAAAAGCCCTGTAGTTAATCCATAGGACAATAGGTTATCAAAGGTCATTGGAGGGAATACTAGTTGGCATTATTATTAAGCTCAATAGCGTTCAGTTGAGAAGCTGAATAAATCGCTCTCTTCTTTTTTTCACGTTTCAAACCAGATGTGCGTCGAGCGAATCAACGGTGGCTTAATTTTATTGGAGTTAATGTTGAAACAGGAAATGAAACCCGTCAAAAATTCTTGAGCGGTTTGGGTGTTGAACAAAGAGTGGAGTGTTTCAAGTGTGTTTTTCTAATTTTTTTAAATTAGAGATTTGATTAATAACCGCCTCAAATTTTCAATCGGCTATTATAACGCTATAATGTTTTTTTAACTTCGTCGAATAAAACTTTTCGCTTCACTTTAGTTCACAGCTTGTTCAACATTTTGCGTGATATCTTCTTGACGTCTCTAGTCTAGTTTTATCTTCTCTCATTCTGCGGCAGAGGTTTATTAAAGAAGTTGCTCAGCAAAGCAATTCAAAAACAATAGTCAGTATGAAAAAACGAAATAAGAAATGGAAACGGGATAAACCCAAAAGCCCAATTTTAGATGCCCGTTACTCAAACACTGTTCTTAGTTACCATCTCTACTGCATATTGGTATTGATACTAGCCCATGTGTCGTCTCACTACGAAACAGGAGTATGTTTAGCTCCAAAATGACATCAAATTAGTTTGCACTTTAAAATTGTTTGTGTACAAAATACTTTTTTTGTTTTTTTTTCTCTTTCAATCACAATCGTGGTTATGGGAATCAACGGTGGCTTTTCTTCGGCAATCTGGTGGTTATGTTTGACATTCTATTAATTTCAGGGTCGTTTTGAAAGTGGTTTGAAGATTTGTGGTAGTTTATATGAGTTTTATGCTAATCTGTACGAGTTTCGCCTAAAATGCATGTTTCGCTTATTGATTTATTTTACTGCCTTCAGTAAGGTTAAAAAAGTTTTTTACTCACGGAGTTTTCAGATGTCAGTTGAAAACAGTTTTGTTTTGATGAAAGATTTATTGTTGTGAAATATGACAAAATAAGACATAAGTGACGAGAAAAAGCGAGTAGTTTTTCGGCATGAATTGTTTTTGCTCTAAAGTAGAGTAAGAAGACTGTGTTTGAACAAAAATTCGCTTTATTGCAAGTGGTTTTTTGTTTGCATGTGGCAATCACTTTGAATTTTAAATTATTTTTTGTCAATTGTTTTTCTGAATCGTTTTGAGTCAATTCTAGGTCTTGTGCAATTCTAAGTCTGGTCAATGAAATTTCTTTGAAATGTAATTGGGCTCTCAAGTAGAATTCTAGAACTGTATTTGTCTCACTTTGTTTTTATTTCGTCAAGATTTTGGTTCGACATTATGAGGTGGTGATCACTTCAGATCTGCTTTTTGTTCGGTCATTCCTTAAACATCGTCTGAGTTGCTTGCTTGGCGTCATTTTCACTCTTGGTGGAGCTAGTTTTTTGTTCAATTGCTTGTGAAGTTGTCACACATGACTGACTTTCAAAAATGACTTTCCTCACTTTCAAAATTACTTTTCTTCAAGAAGATAAGCTCAACCGCTCTTCTTGAAGGTTATTTGAGAGCAGCTAATAGAAAACGCAATAAGTTATATAGATTTCAAATCAAAATTTAGCAGGTCGGCAAATAATAAAAGTTGGAGAAGTTTCTTTGTTCAGGTATTTTTAAAATTTCTTTTGAACGAAAGACGCAATTATTATAAGCGTCTTTTTATGCAAAATTTTCGTTGGAGCGTTTTTGCTCTTTTGTTTTAGTACGTTCTTCGTGTTCTTTAGTAACTTTTTTTTGATTTGTTCATTTTTGAGTGATCGATTTCTGAATTATGTTTTGTTGCCAGTATGGAAAAAAAAGAATCCAATATTGAGAGCAAAAAATCCAATACGTATCGTAGTGGTGAAGATGTCAGACTAGAGGTCAGGGGTTTGAGGCCCTGGGGGTTGTTTTTTGCGCCCTTGAAACCTTTCTAAGCTACACTCTCTCTGATCTCAATTGCACCGCCTGTCGTTCGAGAGCCATTCAAGAGGAATACTTCCGACGTAATAAAACATCTCAGCAATAAATTTAAATAGAACTTTATTTTTTTGATCTTAAAATCTTTTTGTATCTGCAGATCTACAAAGCTATTGCGGTTAGTTTCTTGCAATCTTCCAATTGTTTCGTAGCATTTACTTGGGTCTTGCTGGTGTTCTTTTATGAAATTTTTTACTTCATTAGTTTTTTTGGCTGGCCGATTCAACTTTCCGCCCTCAGAAACCGGACAAAGGATTTGAAAAACCGGGCAGCTTTAAGTCTCTGTGCAGTTCTCACAGCTTTATATACGTCGTTTGGTTTATATGTTAGCAAAGCTGCTGACGAGGCATAAAATCAGGTTGTGAGGCACAATGTTGTTATTGTGACGTTATTCTATGTTCTTACTTCATAGGACTAAAATGGTTATTTTCAACTGCGCTGTTTTTTAAAAACACTTTGCGCGTATTATGACTTGTCTGGTAAAGATTTTCTGACGTGTCTGGTATGACTCACGGTTTATATTCGCATTTGGAGAGAATTTTAGGTTGTCCCTTCACTACTAAAAATCAAATGAAAGTTGCAACGAAATTGGTGTAATTATTCCCCTTTCAATTTTATTAGTGATTATAGTGGTATATAATAACCTCTATTAGCATTATTTGAGGCCCTCTTTAGTGAAATTAGCCCCGACCCCGGCATTAAGCGGGCTGCAATAGATTAGAGCTACCTCTAGTCGTTCGAGAGCATTTCTTCCGTCGTCATTCGGTTATGTTTTTAATAGTTCTTCAAAAAAACACGAGTAATTCCATCTTTTTTATACCGAAACTATTATCCAAATGAGCTCATGGAAATATTAATTATTATCCTTCAATTTACTTTTTTTTGCTTTTTTCGGATATAAATGTTGGAACTGTTTGTCGCCTTTAGTTTCTTTAGTTACGCTCTGTTGTATATATTTTTGCTGTAAATCATTCAAGTTCTGAAATACTCTATTTTGATTCTAACATTTTTGCTCATGAGAAGAATACTTTGTACCTGGTACTACCTTTGTGAATCGACTGTAGTAACTTGAAAAATTGAGAGCGGAAGAAAAAGAAAGATGTCACTGACATGACTTCCTTTTTGTCGAAAACGAACAGAAGTGACCTTCGACAAGAGCCTCAGAATACGAAACACAATCATACAAAACACTTGCAGTCAAAGGAAACTAATATATTTAATATAAATCAAAATAGCAAACAACTTTTTTTAGTAGCACATTCGAACGATAACCCCCACCCAAATAAGTTGTTTTCGGTGGAAGTTGGGCACGACTAGCGAAGATATTTAAGCTATCTCTATACAAAGTAATTGGGTCTAGAACCCTTTCAGATGATATTTTGTGGACACTGCTGTGTGAGATTGAAACCAATATGAATTCTAGACCTCTAAAAAATGTTCCGAGTGAAATTAACGATTCTCTGCCTCTCACGCCTAATCATTTTCTACTCGGAAGAGCGTCAGTTAACTACCCTCCTGGTCTTTTTGAAACGCAAAAGGTAGCCGTGTCCAGGTCATGAAAATCTGCCCAAGAACTAGCCTCGCACTTTTGGAATAGGTTTCTTCGCGAATACATCCCTAATCAACAGACAAGGTCGATGTGGACCAAAACTTCTGAAAACCTCAAGTGAAATGATATGGTTTGGCTACTTGAAGACTTCACGCCACGAGGTCTCTGGCTTCTTGCAAAAGTTTTAAAAACACACCCCGGTTCAGATGGTTCAGTACCCTCCGTGAAACTGAAAACTCCACGTGGTGAGAAAGTAAGACCAGATATTAAGCTAAGCAGTCTTAATAAATAAATGAATTATATTTGTGTTCTCGTTCTCACGAGCAGATGTATACTTTAGTTTTCAGTAGGAAAAGGTATAGAATCGTAAGTCAAGTTGGCTCTAAAAGTTGATGCAACCGCAAAGTTTCACATCAAATGTCTAAGGTTTGCAATCAATAGTCAAGAACCGTTACATTATTTGCAGTCCCTTTTGCGTTCAAAATTATATTTGGGATTTTTTTTGCACAATTTCGCTTGTCCCCTTTTCAGTCGCCCATACTTTTAGTTCCTCCCTAACTTCCCTTTCCGATTTTTATATTTGCGATTGATTATCTTATCTTGTTTTCTTATCTTGCTGATTTTACACCGTTATCATACAGTACAACAACAGTCCGTAATCCTACAATTGGGGCCGAGGATGTCACTGACATGACTTCTTTTGTCGAAAACGAACGGAAGTGACTTTCGACAAGAACATCAGAATACGAAACACAATCATACAAAACACTCGCAATCAAAGGAAACTAATATTTTTAATCTAAATCAAAATAAAAAACATTTTTTTAGCACATTCGAACGATAACCCCCACGCAAATAAGTTGTTTTTGATAACACAAAAGGCTTACAAATAAATTAGATTAAATAGAAGAAATTTTCAAATTATTTCTTCCCAAGCTTCCGTCTATAGAAAACGCTTTATTGTTGTAATTTCTTGACGTTTGTCCCATTATGCAAATCATTTGTGCACACTGACCAAGCACTTAATTGAGGAAATTTTAAATCAGAGTTTTCAGTTATTCATTAAAGCCTATTTAATTTTTGCAGTAGCATGATATGCATTATTTTGCATAGTATAATAGTTGCACTGTTGATCTTATGTGTGTTTTGTAGACAAGGTGTTGCCATCGTTGAATATGCTTTCCAATTCGACATCATATTTGAATTTTAACCCACTATACTCTGATAATACGATGACAAATATTTGCTCAAACACTTGACCGAGTTTATTGTATTCACTCTCAATTTGATATGGGCTTCAAATATACATATATGCTCTTCAAATGATCTTGATTATATAAAGGGGGTCAATCAACCTAAGATCAAAGTCTTATCAGCGCCCAATTTTGTGTTTAATGTGTTAACATGATACGCGTACTGAATTGAGAACTTATACAGATGGCGACAACTTGTCATTATCGAGAAATGGATGATCACTTTTCGATTCCGACTAGTAAATTAATCCGTTTGAAACTGGCGACGTTGTTTTAGATTCCGCTTGACATGCAAAGAGAGGTGCAAATTCCAATCGCCCTCACTAGAACAGGTAAGCTAGCAAACATTTGTCGGATCTTTTCCGTTCGTGTCCCCCCTCCGCCAGTACGTCATGCAACCCCCAGTTACCGTGCACGTGCCATTACATAGTAAATCATTATGTAAAAATGTTGCACGGGGGTGCAAATAACATGCAGCCACTAAGCTGAAGTTTTATTATTTCGTCGCCCTTCCTGGGTAGAGATCAACAATGTCGATCGATACAAACAACTATAATTAATGAATATTTTCTATTTAGTTTGGTGCACACTTGGGCGGGGATACAACGCTAAATATGGAATACTTCTTATTATTTCAATAAAAAATTGGGAGAATATATATATATATATATATATATATATATATATATATATATATATATATATATATATATATATATATATATATGCATATGCGAGGCCGGAGGTTAAATATTCTTCAATCAAAGTTTCCGTTCTTGTTAAAGCATCGTAAACAACATGTTGAGGCTGATCCTATTTTTATTTAAAAATTACTAATTTTATTGCAAAAGGAAAATTTATCTAACTGCGCTGTTACTACCCAAAAAAGGTTGCTTGATTTTTGATAGTGAACATAATCTATTTATTATAACAAAAGAAACGTGGAGGATATCTGTTATAGAAGTATTTCAATGATAATTATAATATGAATGTTTATGTTGCTAAATGTATATATTGTATTATAGGTTGAAACTAGAATTTAATGAAATACAAATTTTCAACAATTTATAAGGTTAACAGAAACTTGAAACCAGATAAGTTTTTCTTGCTTTTCGCAGGTTCGTTTTTATTCTTGGTACTGTAATTTTATGCGGTTTTGAGATTAACAGAGAGACGCTTAATCTTTGGAAAAGAAAACGCGAGGTTACATTCGGTTAACTTATTCTGTTTTTGTTTGAGTTCTTAAGTTAACAAGGAGGTTCCGTAATGTGAGTTCGCACATTAAGTTCCAACCCCGCTCATCCACATTCTTGACATAAATGACAACCAAATGCGGAACAAAAGAGATATTTATGATTAAAAATATCGCCAGCAACGCAAATAAATCAGTGGAGTAAAAAATTCCGCATTAGATTAATGAGATCAGCCATTATTATGAAAGCAAGTCAAGGCGAACAACAAAAGCAAACAACAAACATTAATTACATCCAAAACTTTGTCCATATGAAAAAAGATCTTATTAACAAGTCAAAATAGCGACAGATAAAACTGAAGCTAAACAAAATAACATATACTTCACTAGAAAAGATGTGGTACCAGTCCGTAATAAGGCTCGGTAACAATTAGAGGAAAAGAACAAAAAAACAGCAATAAAAAATAGGCTTATATATTTTTTTTATAAACAATTTATTTAAAAGTAATGAAAACCATTAAATAGCAATTGAAATCATCCATCATGTTTATGATCACATACGCTTCTATAGGAGGGCTTTAGGGCTTGTGATCATTCAATTTTTTTATCTAGTTACAAAAAGAGCAATAATTGGAGACAACAAACAGAAATTCAACTAGAACTTTCAAACAACGAGAAGACGTCGAAGCCGTAAAGCCAGATTTTGCCCACAAAACATGTCAAATTGAGCCTTCCACGAACGCCAATAATGTGGTATGCGACCTCTCTTTAATGAGAATTGGAAACATGTAGACAAAAAGGGGAAATCAGCAAAACTTAACTAATACATTTGTATTTTTCGAAAACAATTAATTTTAAAGTCATGAAAACCATTAGCTACAAAAAGAAATAATTAAATGGGTTCGTTTGTTCGTCCAAAGGAAGCGCTTGATACCTGTATTTATTCACAATATGTCTTACATCTACAAAAAACGTCATATAGATTAAAATTAGTTTACTTTTATGCGAAAAACTCGTGTCGAAGCCAGTAAAACAGTAGATTTTGTATACTTGCACCTTCCCTCGAGGACAGTAATGTCATATGTGACCTTTAATTGACGAGACTAGGTAGCAAAGGCAAAAAAGAACAGAAATGCGAAATTCAAGATTCTTTTCTTATTTTTGAAATTTATTTTCAAAGTCATGAAAGCCATCAGCTATCTACTGGCTCGCAAATTAGATTATTGGCTCATTTATTCCTCGAAAAAAGCGAATGAGACCTGTCATTATCCAGGAATTTTCATACGACTAAAAAGACAAAGAAAGAACTACAGTTAACGACATGTGAAAAGTTCAATTAAAATCTTCGAGAAAGGCGTGTTGAAGCTGTTAAAACCATAATCTATACCTTTAAAGACTTTTATATGTTCAATTCTGACTTATTTTGTGGTTCAATAATGTAATATGTGAACGGTAAAAATTGTAACAATTTGACAAAACGAGAAAAAAAACGTGGAGAATGGGCCAATGCCTAAAAGTCAAAAACAAATTGTGAAATCCATTAGTATCAATTCCAGCTTGTTAGTTAAAAGATAAATGCTGAGCTTTTGATAATCATAGAGTAAAGTTAGCAAAAAAACCTTAAAACTTACTCTCAATTGAAGTCAAAGTAGGACTAGTTGCTTTTGTAGTTTAACAACATTGGGTTAGTTGTTCTTGGGTGTGTACTTCGGCAAATTTATTCAAAGTGGACTAAAGAAACTTATTTTGGGCAATTTTTGATAAAAAAGTCTGAATTCTGAAATATTTAGCCAAAATTTTAGCCAAAAATTTTTAGTTGATTTTACTATTAGAGTTAAAAAAGGCTGAAATTTTAGCCAATTTTCAGCCTTTTTTGTCTCTAATAATAAAATCAACAGTGTCATTGTTAACAATTTTTTCATATTCTAACAAAATGACAAAATTTTAATCAAAAATTCTGGAAAATTTGAATAAAAATAACGCAAATTGGTCCAATATTCAAAAAATTTAATCCTCGATAACTCGCTCTGGAAAACGAAATTCAAAAGGATCGTTTCAATTCCATATTCTACGGTGGATGGGCTTTTTATCGATACCACTCAAACTCTCTGCGATAAATGTATCGATCGGTCAAAATTGTCTGAACAAAAAAAAACCAGTTGAGTATATAGTTCCTCCCTCCTCAAGAGGGGTGGGAACAATAACCTACATCATAAAGTTTAGTTTATTTTATATGGTTTCAGCAAAAACCGTGCCCACTTGAGTGAATATAAAATAGATGCAGTACAGAACAAACAACAGAAACTAATATTTTTCGAAATAAAAATTAATTAACATATAGTTATTTTGTTGGCTTTTCTAAACTGTTGAACAAACTGCAGAAATGGGAAACTTCTTAGGACACTTTTTTAAAGAGAAAAATTATGCCCTGAAGCGCCTGAAAAATAAACATTTGGATTAAGTTGACTCAAAGTTTACAGGATTGTTAGTTTTTTGGATTTTTGAAATATTAAAAACGGATTTAAAAGAAATTGTCGAAGAAAACAGTTTCTTTTCTTGTTTCCTTTCCCCTCCATCTTCAAATTTTCTATTCGTTGCAAAGTGACTTTTAAAATTAGGTGAACCAAGTGGTTTTCATTCAAGAATTAGCAACTTCAGTCAACCGAACTAGTACGGGAGTTATCAATATTTTTTACAAATAAGATAAATGAGGGTTAAGTTTATAAATGCTCTGAAACGAAGTTGGTAGTAATTATACTAATCCTGTGATCCTTTTATGCGATTTTGCGCTTGACCCATGTTTCGTCTGACCGAATTTTTTTCCTCAATAACGGGATCAACAGGTAGCGCCCGGAGTGTGTTAAGGGTTCTTAGAGCCTTACTGGTCTCCATGTATGCGATTCAGCGAAACTGTTTTCAGGAGACAATATCAGGATGTGAAGGGTTCTTAGTTTTAAAGTATTGACCCCCTCAGTCCTCCGGCACCCCCGGTCCATACTCCAACCTGGAAATATTTGATTTATTTGGACCCCCCTCTCGACAAGTGTTCCCACAATTTTACCCCCACAACCACCCCTCACCCATCGCTTGACCCCCCCCCCCCACCACCTAGCTCAACCCCCCTTAATGCTATCATCCCTACGCCCCAGCTGGCTTTACCGAAGCCTACCGCCTGCCGGTCGTTTGAGAGCCCGACGTTAGTCGGTTATGTTTTAATGAAGTAGTATTTTTCATTTTTTATAAGAATTTGTTATGAAACTCGTACCAGCTGCGTTCCAGGTGATATGTTGTTTCATTTGATGGATATACTACAATAGTCTGTTCTTAATTCCGATTTAAATAACAAAAATTGAAGTTTAAACATTAAAAAATTGTTCTTGTTCTTCAATGATTTACGTTAACTGAAAACCAAGTCATGCAGTTCTTGATTGGTTCAGTTAAGCAAAAGCAACAAATTGTCAAAACTAACAAGATTTTTGTATCAAGAACAACAAAAAACAGTAAGAAAAACAACTTATTTTTTTTGATCGATGTTATTTGTTATTTTTCCTCACTCCTAATTGACTTTTAAATTTTTTCTCTTTATTTGATTCCAATGTTGATCTAATTGAAAACCTACACTCAAAATTACCACCATGAAAAGAGTCTTTGAACTGCCTTTGGGCTTAGTTTAATTCTAAGTGATACCTAATTATCTCAATGTATGATGCTTGAATTACACTTGAAACAAAATTTCTTATCATGTTTAGGACATGTTTTTGCTACTTTTTGTTGGTTTTTCTTCTGAAAAAGATTTTCCGATTTTTCTGTATTCAAAATGAATAGTAAAAAGTTCATCAGCTTGATTTGCCGAAAACAAGAAGGAAATAATTAGAATAGAGTTTGGGTTGAAGAGCATGTCTAATTTTTTTTTGCATGTTCCAACAGTTAGTATTTTTTTGCTGACTTAGTTTCTTTAATCAGAAATTCTGCTTGTTTATTATTACTAGGTTAATTTTCGCTTCTGCCTTTTGCAATTTTTTGCGATTCGTTATTCTTGTTATCTGCTCTCGAACGAAGTTTGAGGCAATTATTGTTAACGTATTGGCCTTTTTATGTGGAATTTTCGCTTGACCGTTTTGACTTTTTGAGTGAATTTTGCGCCCTCGACTTTTCAATTGCTCTCAAACGAAGTTTATAGCAATTATATTAGTCCTGCCGGTCTTTCTTAAATGCGATTTTTCACTTGACCGATTTTTCGTCTGACGCTGTTGACTTTTCGTCCTCAAATACGGAATAAACAGGTAGCGCCCACCGGGCATTAAGTGCTCTTAGAGCCTTTCAGCTCTGTTTCAGCTCAAACTGTTTTGGAGACTTATACTTATGATGTAAAGGGCGGTTCCTAGAGGTCGAAGGAAGACACCCCCACTGTTGACCCCCCAACAATTTTGCCCCCCCCCCCCACCGCGATGTTGCCTGCCCACCCCCTCCCTCCCCATCATCCCCCCGGTGCACCCCCCCCCCGTGTGGCTACTACCGAACAACCGATCGCTATAAACGCAATTTTATGAATAATTTTCACAATTTTTTCAAGCTTTTTGAAAATTGTTGTCAGTTTTTGAGTTTTTTGAGCCCTAGGTGTCAAGGAACCTCCTGTAGGGATTTACAAAACGTGCATTTTTTTTCATCTTTCCGACATTTATTTTTCGTTATTCAAGTATTTCAAGACCCAAGGAAGAGAAAACTTCCTTAGGCGTTTAAAATAAGTTACTGAAAAATCTTTATTGGACAGTAAATAGTTTTCAACTTTTTAATATAACAAATTTTAGCAATTTTTTTATGAAACTGGCAATTTTTTCAAGTTTTTTGAATTTTTTTTTCATTTTTAGGTGTCTTTAGCCTGAAGAGTCAACAAAACTCCTCTAGGGTTTGATATTAGGTGGTTTTATAATTTCTAGATGTAATGGAATGTTTTTCAAGATTTTAACATAACAAGTTTTAGCATTTTTTGACAAAAATTGCAATTTCAATTTTCTGACATTTATTTTTCATTATTCAAGTTTTTCCAGAACCAGGGGCCTAAAACCTCCTTAAGGGTTTAAAAATAAGTTACTGAACAATTTTTATGGACCATGAAATAGTTTTCAACTTTTTAATATCACAAATTTTAGCATTTTTTTTTGATAAATTGGCAATTTTGTTTAAGATTTTGAAAGTTTAAGTTTTTTGAAAGCGCCAACAAACCTCCTCTATGGTTTGAATTTAGGTTACGGTATAGCTTCCAGATGTAATGGAATGTTTTTCAAGAATTTAATATCAGTAATTTTTCAAAAATATTTGCAATTTTTTCAAGTTTTTAGAATCTTTTTGAATGTTTTATCATTTTTCCGGCACCAGGGTCTTAGGAACCGCCTGCAATGTTTAATGATAAGCTGTTGCATAGTTTCTAGAGCTAATGGTATGGTTATCATTATTTTAATGAATCCAGTTTTCGCAATTTTTTAACAATTTTTAATACAAATTTTCGGAAAACTTATCATGTTCAAAGTTTATGAATCTTTGAGCCAGTGAAACTATTTAAAGCTTGAAATACGGATACTGGATAGTCTCTTGAGACAATGAAATGGTTTTGAAGATTTTAATATCTTGATTTTCAGCAAGATTTTTTTAGACTTTGCGACTGTTTTCAAAATTTAACGATCATTACTGGCCAACGAAGCTTTTCAAGTCTTGCAGATGTGTTATTCGACATAACTCCAAAGACAGAAAATACTTTTGAACGTTTTCACTGCGAAATCTGGCAGCTTTTCTTCTAAATTTTGCAATATTTTTCAAGTTTTTAAAATATCAGATCTAAAAGTAGCAGAGTCGAGCTAAACCGAGTCTAACTAAAGCCAGCCTCACTAAACCGTGGCTAGCTACTGACGAAGCCAGCCGCTTGCCGGTCGTTTGAAAGCAATTCGCCCGACGTTAGTTGGTTATGTTAATTTTGTGTGATCATTTAGATCACACAAAATGTAAAAGTCTCATTCTTAATTGTCTGCAGCTGAACTCAAGTGGCGGCAGTTCACTTATGAAAGTCAAATGAAAAGTGCGCCGAATTTGGTCTATTTTATTTCACTTTATCAATCCTTCAGACATTTCTCGGTCATGTTGAAACATTAGATTTCTGTGAAAAGCCGTTTAAATTAAGACATAACCCTGATGGTTCT
Source organism: Convolutriloba macropyga (assembly GCF_964194025.1). Classification (NCBI taxonomy): domain Eukaryota; kingdom Metazoa; phylum Xenacoelomorpha; order Acoela; family Convolutidae; genus Convolutriloba; species Convolutriloba macropyga. Next base: position 503,202 of record NC_134482.1, on the reverse strand, counting down.
GAAGTTTTTGGTTAAACTTTAATACAATCCAGAAAATAGTGCTCAAAATGCTACAAAAATGTAAAGTTGCTCTCTGGGAAAATTCTGTGTTACGCACAGACTCGCCTCGCACTAGCCGTCTCGTTCCCTTTATAATTTGAGAAGCAAAATGCGAAATTCTAAAGAAGCTGAATAGCTAAAAATTGAATATTAGTCGGCGTCTTTTATCGAGCTTCTTAATGAGTTACTGCCTTGTTGCGATTGATTTATAAATTTGAACAATTTTAAAATTAAAAATTGTCTTACTTTTGCTGAAAGAATCAATTTTGTTGATCCTTTCATTACAAAATTATTGTCAATACACAGGTGTTGAAATCAAGAATAGGAGATAGCTGCCAGGAGTCTTTGTTTTAATTGCACATAATTATCATAGTAACGGCACAATTTAAACTGGTGCTAATTTAGTTATCAGGTGTTCAATTAAAACTAATGGTTCTTTTTAAGTGAAGAATTAATATGTAATGCTCTACAAACCAAATATGAGTAGGAAAATAACGTGAAGAGAATCGCTGTAAATTTCGAAATTAAGAAACTTATCAGAAATAACGATATCTGAAAACGAAGCTCATAAATTATTTTTACTTTGCTCGCAAAAAAATTAAATCATAAATCAAGATTTTGATGTATAGGTTTTAGGTTGTGATTCACAGTTTCCGACTTTTGTAAGTAATTTGATTATTTGATTGGTTTCCCATATTCGATTGACATTATTTCAGTTATGAAGGAGAAGCGGAAAAAGACTATTCGGGAAAAGGTGTTCGGACTGGGAAGAGTGTCGAGGTCAAAGAGGAACAGCAGCTTCAGTGTCGCGAGCACAAAGTCTCGATTCTCGTTTGATGGCGAAGAGTGTGATGATTTCTCAATTGGGAGACGTCCCTCGGAACCAAGTCCTCTCGAAGCACCGCCTATTTACGACTTGCCTCCATTCGAGTTAGACGAAAGGTTTTTAGCATCTTCAGAACTATTCTGACCCTTTCATACTATTCTGGCAGCTGTATGAAAAAGGTGACAACTTCAAAGCAATCAAACCTAGTTTTATTAGTATTATCAGTTCCTAAATCCTAAAAAGGCTGAATGTTCAAAAGCTTATTTTTGGAAATGAGTTTTGTATAATATATTGTATTATGCACTTCTTAGAGAAAAACTGATCATAAGCAATACAACAATATCCGTGGTTATAGCATGCTTGTGTGGAATTTGTCATCTCATAAAAGTTTGCTTGAATTATTTAATATGCCTAACAAGAAATTGATTTCGAATTGAGATCGGTCATTTCTATCGAGTGTGAACTATTACAGGTTCAAAGCGGAGTTCGTCAAACGCCTTGTGGGTAAATCGGGTCAGCGAAGTACAGATGGCTCCCATCTACCCAAGGATGCTGTAAGCGATGTGGGAATGGATCGGAGTTCTGATCGGTTTCTGCAGGTTGACGATTCCGTTTCTGCTGGAAGGAAAGAGAGTGATGGAAACATTGGACTGACCAAATTTGATAGAATCAAAAGGTGAAAAATATTATTAATCGCCCTCGAACGAAATTTGAGGCAATTTTTGTTAACGTGTGCTAATTTTTGCTTGACCATTTTCTTCTAGAGCTTTTTTTTGATTTCACTTATTTTTCACGTTTGATTTTTTGCGATTTTTTTTCTAAATGATTTCAATTGCGAGCATTCGGAAATTAAGTCTATTGGTGAAATAAAACCGATTGTAAGAGAAGACGGTGCAAAGCCCGTGTAGCGTTGTGGTTACTGCGCAGGACTTTTATCCGGGAGGTCACGGGTAGGAACCCGTCCCTAGTTCAATTTTTTTTGCATCATAAAAGTTTCTCTAACCTGTATGCCCCTTTCTAAATTAAATGATTTGCCAGACGTTCGAGAGCAATTTGTTCGAAGTCAGTCGGTATATGTTTTACAGAGGGACTGGATAGCACCAGTAGCAAGAGTATTCTGACGATTGTGACTTAAACAACTGTTTCTTATTGGAAAGATGAAAACAAAAATGAAACTTAAAGCTAAAATTAGGTGTTTGTCTTGTTAATAGCCGCCGTCAGCCTCTTAACGGCTATAATTTAGGCGCTCTCCTTTTAATTCGCTTTACATTTCGATCACGTTTTTCGTTTTACATAAGTCACGATTTTCTTGTTTGGCTTCTTACTTTCTTCACTCACTGTTTCAACTGAATGGATTTTAAATTCTTCCACGCATTCAATTACGCAATGTGGTGAATACTGTCAAAGTCAGAAGATCAAAATCAAAAGAGAGGGGATAAACCGATAAATCATTAAGTAATTGAGAATTAGGTTATCAAAGTTCATTAGAGTGTTTCATTAGAGTCTTATTAGCTGTCATTTTAGAAGCTGAATTAAGTATAGTTTTAGAATCCAACTGAAACTGCACGCCAAATTAGTACACTATGTTTTTGCAATTTTGGCTCTGACAGCTCTGAAGTCAAGTCCATTGCACAGCTTATTCGATTTAATCGGAGCCCTTCTTTTTCTCTAAGTAACTAAGAAATTTGTAATTTTAATTGTACTCAAATAGTGGAATAGAGGAAAAAACTGCCGACTTTTCGCGAATTTTTGTATTTTCCTGCAAACAAATTTTGGTCTGTTTTCCAAATAAATATCGAAAATCAACAGCTGCGGTAATGTTCCTCTCATTGATATATATTTTTTCAAAAACCCACTCCTGGAGTTAAAAATTTGGCACTGCTGTCATCGCCATCAAAGCAAAATAAAAATAGAAAAGTTTTCTTAAATGCAATCATTTTCGCAGATAATCAATAAAAATGAGCAATTTTTGTGTTGTTTGGGTAATAATTTTATCTGATGTTTTAGCTCTTCAAAATTGTCTTTAACCGTTTCCGAGGTGAAAAAAACACTAAGTTATAAAATTTTTGACGACAAATTGATTGTTAATTGCTCTCAAACGAAGTTTGTAGCATTTATTTTAGTCCTTT